>NW_023458715.1:75919-149787 GCF_013731165.1 Rhagoletis pomonella
AAAAAAAAGTTATAGCCGCTTTTGTGGGCAAAGGACTGAGACACGCTAGAATGTATTTAATAGATTTAAATTTAAGTTGCTCTTGTTACCGACCAATGACATGCTAAATAGTACAAAGGTACATTATTACCTGCTCCTGACATTATTTTATGTTACTTACCGGGATTCAGACTAGAGTCAATAACAAGGGCTATATCTATCAATATTTTTTGTGAAGGATGGGTTCACGTGAAATAAAACATACATTAGTTGTTTGAAGAAAAATTTATTCATTTATTGATAAAATATGCTCAAATTGGCGAACTTCTACTCTAATACAAGCTCGGCACCTTTTAAGAAAAGACGCTTTTAGAGATCTTAAACTCAATTGGGCTATCTCAGCAGCAGCTCCATTTATTTGTTCCCGCAAATGCCTGTATTTCTCTATGGGTCCGGGCGAATACTTCACGGCCCGGATGCCGACGATTGGGGTATCGCTCTGCATAAAGTCTTTAAGCAGCTCTGGGATTACAGCAAGCTTCACCGTAAATTAGGTGAATATCCGCATATTCATGCGACGTATACTGCGTGTTCTCTGTCATAGTATAAATAACACAATGTTCGAAGGGTCCAATTCCACAAAATCCACTTTCATTATTTCCGGTAAGTAACACAAAATAATATCAGGAGCAAGCAATAATGTACCTTTGTACTATTTAGCATGTCATTGGTCGGTAACAAGACCAACTTAAATTTAAATCTATTAAATACATTCTAGCGTGTCTCAGTCCTTTGCCCACAAAAGCGGCTATAACGTTTTTTTTTCTATTCGAAACAGTAAAAGTGGCACTTTGACTCGCCAGACCTGAGTCCATTAGATTTTTTCTACTGGGGCTGTCTTAAGGACAAAATTTATTCAAAAACAATTCAAAACGAAGAGCATTTGCGGGAACAAATAAATGGAGCTGCTGCTGAGATAGCCCAATTGAGTTTAAGATCTCTAAAAGCGTCTTTTCTTAAAAGGTGCCGAGCTTGTATTAGAGTAGAAGGTCGCCAATTTGAGCATATTTTATCAATAAATGAATAAATTTTTCTTCAAACAACTCATGTATGTTTTACTTTACGTGAACCCATCCTTTACAAAAAATATTGATAGATATAGCCCTTGTTATTGACTCTAGTCCGAATCCCGGTAAGTAACACAAAATAATGTCAGGAGCAAGCAATAATGTACCTTTGTACTATTTAGCATGTCATTGGTCGGTAACATGACCAACTTAAATTTAAATCTATTAAATACATTCTAGCGTGTCTCAGTCCTTTACCCACAAAAGCGGCTATAACGTTTTTTTTTTCTATTCGAAACAGTAAGAGTGGCACCTTTCTAAAATCTTTATTAAATGAGCATTTTTTTTGTGTAATGTAAAGTTATAGCTGAGTACATTTGTTTTTCACCAGAGAAAGTCAAAGTTGGGGAAGAAAATATCAAAGAGTTAAAAATCGCAATATAATGCTAATTTTATAATGGTTCCTTAATATATTTTAACTACATTGCATTTGAGTATGGAGAAGCAACTATCTGAAAGTATTTTACATAAAAAATTTACTAAGTATATCCTTTTTTGTAGATGCAGTTAAAGAAAATACATGAAAAGGCACGATTTTTCTTTAATTAAAAAAAATTTAAATATTTCAAAAACGGTGACACTTTTACCTGAAAATTTTTTGTTTATCAGAGAGCTTACCACCCCACCTACTTTCTCCTTAAGTTTGGCAGGTTACTTCTGGGACACCCTGTATGTAAGTGTACATACGCACCCCAAGCATGCAGAGCGCCGCTCTGAGAGCGGTGACAACACACACATCCGTTCATAGTACAAATCGCGTGCTGTGGTGTTGATGGATATTCAACATTTGAAAGCAAATTTATATGCCTGGGTGTAGCAGAGTGCGCAAAGATGCTTGCCACAAGTTGTTGATAACCGGAGATGGTCGGGTTCGAATTCCACTGCGGGAAACATGCAAATTAAATTTTTTTTTTTTAGTTTTTGTCTTGATTATTCACGTCGCGAATGCTTTTTCAGTACGAATGCGGTCATTTTAATATGCGCGTAATTGAATTGAATATTTCCCAATATACAGTACTTTCGTTGACGTTTTTAGTAAGATCAATTACGTTTCTATTTGATTTTAATATTTTTTTCCCTCAGTGTAATCAGAAAAACTTATATAACTTCGAAGTTAGCATTAAGAAAATTGATAACAGCCGGTTTCACTAGCCATTCCCATATAAAATTCAAACAATTTAAATTATTTATCACTTAAATTCCTTTCGTGCAATTGGCTGCAACAATTATTTTCTTAGCGTTAACGCGCATTATCAGCGTTAACTTGGAAGGTTTAGAAAAACCATTGTCGAATAATTTCTCAACATGATTCTGAGGATGACTTCAGCTGGATAACAAACCCGTTTTCATGTGGCCAGAAAAGTAAACCTACAGAGGTGACCAATTAAGCTTTTGAAAACCTTCTGGACATCAGTGAAGACAGCACTTTAATTATTAAATACTACGAAGGGAGCCAAGAGAGTTCTGGATGCAAGTGTATGCAGAAAACACTGCTGTTGGCAAGATTGAATTAAAAATACTAGTGACTTTTAGGCTCTTATTATGAGTTGCATTCGATTTTCGATCTTCGCTGGTTATCGAAGATCGAACATCGAAAGTGAAATTATGAGCTATGCAACTGTGTCGAAATTTTCGTTGAGTATCGAATTTTCTGTCGAACAGAATTTTGCTTTTGATGGTGTAGCGAAGTGTTAGAAAATTGTGAAAAATGTATTGCATTTGTTTCTTTACTTTATGGCGGCTAGACACTAATTTGAAATTTTTTTTATTGATTTCATGCAGTTCTAACGTCGTGAATATTAAACACAAGCTCAAAAGGCTGGTTTTACTTGTGAAAGAAAATCCCAACACTCAGTTGTTCTCTGAGAACAAATCGTAAGCGGTTTATAGTTTTAAAATATTTTAAATAGATTTGGCTGACAAACGCCTCTTTAGACAGTCGGAAGTTTTTAATAAATCTGTAGACAAATTTCTTAAATATATTTTATGTCAAAACATTTTCTACTCCTGGCCAGTTTACCAAGCTCCCATCCTCTGACGAATCGTTGAACCAGAACTCCGTTGTACTCATTTTTACCACGTTTTTATAAACTCGCTTTCTTTTTTATTTCATTTTAATTTGCACAAATTTACATACATATGTATCGAGCACTATTTAGTTTGCTCGATTTGTAAGCAAAACTTCTCAGCGGTGAAAAATATACTATCGTAAACAACCTAACCGAGCGAAAATCACAATAGCGCTATTCTTCATCGAATGAGCGTCATAATACCAAATAAAAATTCGTTCGATCAGCACTTTCGACCACAGTCGAATGCAACTCATAATAGGGGCCTTACTTTTACATTTCTATGTGGGACTGCATTTTCAACAAATGCTTACATAAACAAGTCATTTTTAAGCAAAAAAAAAAACAAAACCGATTTCAATTCCCATCTAAGAATTTAAGATTATCGTTAATCTATTCATGATCCAATAATCAGATTTAAACCAAATTAGACCACTTATCAGGTAACACTTTTCCTTTAAAAAAGAATTATAGTAATCGGTTAACGTGGTCTAAAGTTATGCGGCAACATAAATACAAAAAAAATAATAAAAAAATATCCCGACGAATTGATAACCTTATCCTTTTTGTGAAGTCGGTTAAAAACAAAAACACCAGCAAGCTTTCAGCGTCAAATGATTTCAGGGTAAAATTGTCAAAGCTCCCAATAAACTTGAAGGAAATAATGAAATCATCAAAACAATTTCAGTCCTCACATTAAAGCTAAAGGAGCATAAAGTTTGCATTGTGTTTTCTTAGACATTTGAACAGTAGGGGTGCCGCGAATTTTTTTTTAGCACAACAAGGGTGACGAGGTAAAAAAATTTTGGGAACCCCTGCTCTATAAGTCACTCATCATGCCCGTGCTGGTATATGGCGCCGAAGCATGGACCATGACAACATCCGATAAGGCGGCTTTTGCAGTAGTCGAGAGAAAGATTTTGCGGAAGATTTACGGGCCTTTACGCGTTGGCTACGGCGAGTACCGCAGACGATGGAACGATGAGCTGTATGAGCTTTACAACGACATGGACATAGTGCAGCGAATTAAAATACAGCGGCTCCGCTGGCTTGTTCATGTCGTTCGAATGGACACCGACGCTACAGCTCTGAAAGCATTCGAGAGGAAGGCCCCACTGAGATGGAAAGACCAGGTGGAGAAGGGCTTGGCTTCACTTGGCATTTCCAATTGGCGCCAGTTGGCACAGAAAAGAAACGACTGTCGTGCTTTGTTGAACTCGGCCAAAATCGCTTAGGCGATTACAGCGCCAAATAAGAAGAGGAAGAGAATCTCGCAAACGGCAGGTTCGATTTTCACGAAGTTTTGTATATAAATAGCTTTCAGCTGCTAACATGTCAAGGGCAAAAAAATTCAATTTTTTTCGAAAGGTGGACCAGGGACCGATCTATTCGAAAAAATCTTCTTAATGGTCTGATTTTCTTAATTTGTTACGTAGGTAGCTTTTTTCCTAGATTAGTATATCTACGGTGACCATATTTATGACAGCCTAATACGGGACAAAAAAATAGTTTTGCAAATATTTTCCACACTGTTTTTCCTGAAACAGTATACTTATAGTAACATCACAAATTGTAGGATAATTTTCTTGAGATTTTTACCCTGTGAAATTTGTTAAAAAATTCGTTAAATTTGAGTATGTATAATAAAGTGCAATTTTAAGTCGGTAAGGCTTACCACTAATTTTTGGATTTTTTTTTGTTTTTTGCTTACGGTGTAACGCATTTTTTCATACAAAGAATGTATGTTCGACCATTTTTGTTGAAAGAGAAGCAAATAAGCAACACTTTCAACTCGCACTTTATTATACTCAATTTTAATGAGTTACAAAACTGCAAACCAAATTTCTTTCTAAAGATTCTAATTAAAAAGTTTGAAATTTTGGTGAAAAATTTCAGAATTAATTTATATAGTATTTTGCACAAAATTGAAAATTTGGTATTAATGGTTTTTGTTAGGAAAAGAGCTTTACTTTTATAAAATAAATAATACAAATTAGAAAAACTAAGGAAAAATAGCCAAAACTTACTAAAATGTCGAGTCCTAATTTCTATTTTGGCCACTGTATGTATTCCTTGATTCGAATCACAGGCATTCAGATTAGAAAATAATAAATTACAATTATATAACAACATCGCTTAAAACTCGGTCATAGGCCATTTTAATGAGCTGTTAATGCGTCGGAACACCGAATACGGGACAAATAAAGGACATTAAGAGAAATACAGAACATTTGGCGTCCAGTATAAAATAAGTAAATTACCAGGACAATGGGTCAAAAAAGAGGACTGTCCCGTATAATACAGGACGGACGGTAAGTTGACCAGGGACCGGTCTATTCGAAAAAATCATATTTGTGGTCCGATTTTCTTGAAATGTGGTACTTAGGAAGCTTTTTGCCTAGACTAGAATATATGATCCTTTTTTCTTATAGGTGGAAAAGATACCTATCCTTTAAAAAAAATAATTATTGTGCGATTTCCTTTAAATTTGGCACGTAAGTAAGTTATTTCCTGGATTAAAATATAGGACCTTTTTTTGATACATGGACCGATCTATTCGAAATATTTTATTTATGGTCCGATTTGCTTGAAATTTGGCACGTACACTGAGGGAAATAATGCAGTGAAAATGAATACTTTATATTTGGTCAGTTATCGTTTAAAATGTCCGTATTTAACAATAAAATTTTCATACCAAAATTTATCATGCACGTATTTGAATGTTCACATCTGAGCATGTATATACTAACTATAAGTGTACATTAGACTGCATCACTCCCCATACAAAAAAATCGGTACTATGTTGCCATTGGTATTATAAACTCTGTTATATTTTAAGACTTCCACAAAAAAAATTCGGAAAAATATTGAGACCTACGAGAGCTGGACCGATTTGAAATTACCACCAAAAATGGATTTTTTTATGAATAAAAATAGTTTCTTAAAGATACTTTTTTAAATCCCCTCAAATGACAAAACGGTTTAGGTTTAAAACATTTGTAAAGCCCCTTTTTTTTAAATTTAAAAAAATTTTGAACGGAATTGTAATTATGAGATTTTTGATTTTGTTGTTGTTTTGTTGTTTGATGTTTTTTAACTTTTCTCAAAGATTGGTATAAGAAAAACTTGAATAACTGAACGTAAATTCTTTCGATTTAGACTTGTGAGGTATCATTGGAAAGGTATTTTCTCACCCTTCTTTTTCTTTTCTTTGCTAATAAACACATTCAAAGGATGAAAGAGAAAGGTAGAATGAAAGGAACGTCAATCAAAGTTGAATTGAGACGTGTTGGTATTTGAAAAAAAAATTGGGGTAAGATTTTCTTTTTTTGCACAGAAATAAAAATAGTCAAAAATACCTTTTTACTGGGATCCCATAAGTCTAAATCCTGCAAGTTTTGGCCCAGCTATTCAAGTTTTTCGTAATTCAATTTTTAAAGAAACTAAAAAAACAGCATCAAAAATCTTATTATTACGATTCCATTGACAAGATTTTTAAATATTTTTATGCTGATTTTTTAAGCTTAATCTGTTTTGTCACCTGAGGGGACTTTTTTCAAAAAGTTCTTTAAGGAATTATTTTTATTCATAAAATCTCCATTTTTGGAGGTGTTTTCAAATCCGGCCAGCTTACGTAAATCTCAATATTTTTCCGAAATATTTTGGTGGACGTCTTAAAATATAATGCATTTTGTAATCCCGGCGGAAAAACCGCCACTTTTTTTTGACGATGCAGCCTAGTGTACATACATATGTATGTATGTATACCATACCATACCTACCATACATAGTAGATGTTGATCTCTACAAATGAACGAAATTGAACATTTGAAAGCACATTTATATGGATGTAGCTGAGTGCGCAAAGGTACTTGCCATAATGTGTTAACTTCCAGAGAATCAGGGTTCTAATTCCATTGCAGGCAACATGCAAATTAAATATTTTTAATTTTTATACCCGAGCGCCCTTGTGCTCAAGGGTATTATAACTTTGTTCACATAACGGTTGTTTGTAACAGGCAAAATGAATCGGGATAGATATAGACAAATGTATACATAAATGATCAGAATGAAAAGAGAAATCGATTAAGCGGTGACTGTCTGTCCGTCCGTCTGTGCACACGATAACTCGAGTAAAAATTAATATATCTTAACGAAACTTGGTACGCGTAGTTCTTTCGGGCGTAGGACGGATGGTATTGAAAATGGGAAAAATCGGACAATAACCACGCCTACCTCCCATATAACGGTAATTTTCAGAAATACGAAAACTGCGATATTTTAGTAACTACTGAAGATTATTCACTCAAAATTGATATTTACAATAATTTTTAGACGAACAATAAGAATATTATAAATTTTTGAAAAATGGGCGTAGCCACGCCCTCTTATTGTTACATGTGTATATCTAGGCAACCGCTGCACCGATTTCTTCCAAACTTGCCACAGTTATTGGCCTTGGTACAGGATACCAAATGGCCGAAAATTTTTAAAATCGGACAATAACCACGCCCACATCCCATATAACGGTAATTTGGAGAAATACGAAATCTTCGATAAATCAGTAAATATTAAAGCTAATTTATTCAAAATTGATGCTTGCAACAATCCTTTACCAAGAAATACGCTTATGATAAAATTTTGGAAAATGGGCGTGGCACGCCCACTTATGATCACATATATATATATATCGGTAACCGTTCAACCAATTTGTACCAAACTCGGTATTTTTATTGTGCTTGCCACATAAAAGCAAAACGTTGAAAATGATTGAAATCGGCCTAAAATTCCGGCCGCTTTTCATATAACGGTAAATTTCAGAAATGCTTGAAACTGCAATATTTTGAAATTTAAGGACGCTAATTTACTCAAAATTGATACACCCCGGCTTACCATGTAGCGGTAGCTTTCGGAAATGTGAAAAAACATTTATTTAATATTTGCGCCGGGTATTTAATGTTCGGCTCCGCCCGAACTTATACTTTCTTACTTGTTTTTATTTTTATCTTGATCATTCTCATTTATTTCTATCGGCGCGGTTAGCGGCAACTTTAAAATAGTATTTTCCATTCAGAGACGAAAGCTTAGAACACATTGAAAACGGCGGGCCATGGGCCACAGCTTCCAATTTGTTATATTCATTATCTAAACGCTTTGTCGAAGGCGACATGAATTTTTTGAACGCGGAAAAATCTTATCTGTCGCTAGAAAAATAGAAATAGTTCTAGTCTGGCAACAGCTACATTTTTGGCTATTGCCGTGTCGTCGCCAAAATAATTATCTTCATACGAGTACGTGTTGAAATAATTTGACGGGACCGTAGCTCGTCGTTTCCAATGTGTTTCAAGCATAAATTCGTAAAACGAAAGTTAAATAGTAGTTATATTTAAAGACTGTTTCCTTACTTTGAGTTTATTCTTTCTGGTATTTCCCTATTCGTTGTAAAAGCTTCCTTCTTTAAATATGGTCACCTAATCATTTGACAGCCTTCTAAATTAAATTACGCTGTATATGTGTTTCAGTAAGCGACAGAGCTGTAAAACTATCGATAGTCATCCCATTCAATGTTTTCGATAGTTTACATTGAAACTATCGATACTATCCATAGTATCGTATAATTTTAAAATGCATTGACAAAGCTATTTATATAAACTTTTTAGTTTTATTCACTTCCTGAAGAATTAGCTAATTTTTATATAGTGATTTTCAGTAAATTTGTCCTTTCTCTTCGATTTTTAAACTATTTTAAACCGATAATACAAAAAACCTAAAATCCCTAATCGTAGAAAAATAAATCGCTTGTAAAAGTAAAAAAAAAAACTGTATGCATTACAAAATACTTTCATCAGTCCAACCCCGGCTACGCCACAGTATTTTTGAATAGAACTCACTCCAAAATTTACGGAAAAGTCCATATTTCAAGCGTGTGTTATAAGAACCCAAATCATTGTACAAATAGCCGAACCATACACCGACTTCTACATGATTATTTATCCATTCAAAGTATCAAACGGAAATACAAGAATTTCCAAAAAATTTCACATAACGAATGCGAATGCAAATATTCGCAACATCCCTGGTGTACATACATTTGTTGCAAGTGGTTTTGATATTCGTAGCATGGTTTAAGGTATAGATTTAGGTAGGCTATTGATAAAAAAGCAAGGCCAAAATTTAGAAAAGTGCTGAAATCATTTTAACTGGGACCGTTGATAACTGATGAACATACATGAGTATATATACATATGTATGGATGATAGCTCTGATCTAATACTTTTCGTGTAAAATCCTGTAAAAATGTCAAAAAGCAATATCACTCTCTGAAGTGAGAGTAAAAAGTGAGTAACAGTAAAAATCATGATAAAAAAATAAGAAGGTAGAACCGCTGAGAGGAATTTTTCATATTCTTGACGTTTGCAAGCATTTTAATTTTAAAATTTTAGACACAAGCTCACACACACATTCCCATTTTCAATCTCAATCGACAACAGCTTTGAACAATTCCTTTTTTTACTCTCAATTTTATATGATTTTAAAATGTTGGCAAACTTCAAAAAAAAAAAAAATCATGGCCGCCGAATTGATAGAACGGTTTCACATTACTATGTTTTTATTATGGTAAAAAGTACGGGAACAAAAAAGCATCGGGTAAAATTTTGCAACTTCATTCTCTTCACAATTATCCAAAAATCGCTCTCATTTACATGGTTTTGGAGTACGGGATCATTTTTCCTGTAACTTCCTGCAAGTTCGTGTAAAACCCTGTAAGTTCATGGAGTACTTGATCAGAGTTAAAACAAGATTGCACAAAGAGAAGACGAGAGTAGGAGGAAATGCCGAACAAATGAATTTAGCTTCCCATTTTGCAAACGAAAGATGGTATGTTATATATAGTCATGACTTTAACGTAAACCTAGCGACAGATGAAGCAGAACCAGAGATCATATTCTTAAAAGCAAAAAAAAATTTAAGAATATATACAAATAGAAATGCTCAAACTACAAGTTCAAAACCAGTAATTTATGATGCGTTTTCAAGATATTTTAACGTCCTTGAGTAACAAGTATATACAATATCATATTTAATCAATCATACCCATAACTTAATGTATTAAAAGAATTAAAAATTAAAATGAATAAAATAAAAATTAAATCAGCAAATTGAATGAAATTAAGTGAAATTGATGTTTAATTTCTAACCTGACTTACATGTCTATGTATGTAACTGAATCGCCTAATAATAGGTTTACATATAAAAAGATTATCCTCATTTTCGAGCTTAAATCCCTAATAATTAGAAAATGAGATTAGCCATACAAAATTGTAATTATAAAATAATCTCAGATTAAACCGATAACTTTTTGGTGTCCAACCTAGCTTTATCGATTATACTTGCGAAGAAGAGGAGCAATTTCAAATGTAAAAGTAAACAAATATTGACGCTAGCAAGGAAAAGAGGTTTGTAAAGGTATTTTTAATAAAATATTAAGTTAAAATTTATTTAAATAGCATAATATGTGTAGCAGAAAAAAGTGAGCATGGTGGCACAGAGAAGAAGCTTAACTTTTCCTCGAGTTTTGAGAATAACAAGCGCAACCAATTTGATAGCTAATGAGCTTTGATTGAGGTTATATTTATATGTAAACGTACTTTTATGCTTTGCCGTACGCATATGTTTACACATAAAATTTCATGAGTACCTAGTACTCACGCCTTCTTTTTAAATTTCAGGACCCTACCCCTTAATTTCCTTCCTATTTATGAGAAATATTATTGCCTATTTTTATAGATTTTTAAAAAATCATTTAGCGGTCGCGACTTGTCATTTTAGGTCAAAAAGTACGGTTTTGTAGATTCATCAGTGTTTGAACGACTAGTATTCATTAAATTTTTCAGATCGAACATGTTGTGAGAACAGGACTTATTGGCATTTAAAGTGATGTATAATAATTTATTGTCAGACTTGGATTGTCGGAATTTTTCATGGGGCAAATAAAAAAACCATTTTTTCTAATTTTTTTTAAGTTTTGGCCATCACTTATTTCCACAAATTCAAAATATGTAGTACTATCTAAAATTAAATCTATTTCCAAAGAAACTGACACCTTATTTATTGTAATCGCACAAAAAATGTCGAGGTTAAGCAACTTTTCTTAAATACGGTCTTGAACTAATATGTGTGTATGTACCGGGTTTTCAGATTTTTTGAGCAGTGTGGCTAATAAATTCATTAATATATATTCAAACTTTCTATGTATATACAATCGCTTTTTAGCAAAAAAAGTAATTTTTCACGAAATTTTTAGAAGATGGGGCAGCACCGCCCACTTATATCATATATGTGTATCTCAAGAACTCCTTGACCGATCTCGACCAAATTTGGTATATACATTGCGCTTAGACCCCTTCAGCGCCATATTGAAAGTTTTTGAAATCGTGCAAAAACCGCGGGTTCCACCAACGTAACGGTAATTTCAAACAACTCAAAGCTAGCTATACTTTAGAGGGGTAGGTTTAATCCGATTTCAAAAATATTCGAGACGTTGCTTAAGAGCGAAATTTGGTCAAGATCGGTCCAGTAGTTTTTGAGATATACATATATGATAAAGTTGCCTAACTTCGACAATTTTTGTGCGATTGTAATAAATGAGGTATCAGCTTATTTAAAAATAGATTTAATTTTAGATAATACTACATATTTTGAATTTGTGGAAGTAAATGATGGCCAAAACATAAAATAATTAGAAAAAATGTTTTTTTATTTGCCCCATGAAAAATTCCGACAATCCAAGTCTAACAATAGATTATTATAGCTGCATTTCCTTATTCATTCTGGACGTTTAGAATAACCTTTTTTTGTTTACTTATTCTTTAGAACGTTCCTGATGATATGTTAAGGTATATTTCAAATGCATTCTGTTCATTCTGGCTGTGAAATTGGATTATCCGGAATGTATAAAGAAACGCAGCCTATACATCACTTTAAAGGCCTATAAATCCTCTTCTCACAACATGTTCGATCTTTAAACTATTATGAAAAATAGTCATTCAAAAACTGATAAATCTACAAAATCGTATTTTCTGGCCTAAAATGACAAGTCGCGACCTCTAAATGATTTAAAAAAAATCTATAAAAATAGGCAATAATATTTCTCCCAAAAAGGAAGGCAATTAGGGGGTAGGGTCTTGAAATTTTAAAAACAACTTTTTCGATATATTAGATATACACTTGATAAATATTTCAAATAAATATATATTACACAAATACCTCGCAAAACTACTCATTTCCATCGGTGTTTCTATTTAAATCCCACTAAACTAATTTCACGTTTCTTTCCAGATACCAACAGTGTTGCTTGAGTAGCATACATAACAAGTAATTTTTAGAAAAAAAACCGACTTAAAAAAAATATATATATATCTATATATTTCATGATCCAATGATCGGATCTAAACCAAATTAGTATGGGACCACCTCTGAGACACTACCTTTCCGTTGCAAAAAGAATTATTGAAATCGGTTGACGTGGTGCAAGGTTATGCGGTAACATACATAAAAAATAAAAAAATAAAAATAAAATAAAAAATAAAAAAATATTCCGACGAACTGATAACCTCCTCCTTTTTTGGAAGTCGGTTAAAAACGAAGGTAATATGTACATTATTTAAAGGAAAGAAAAAATCGGACTGGTTTACTTTCCTTTGGAATCAACCATATGTATGGTTTGACCATTCGGTCTCTGTTACATTTTTTAAACTCAAAAATTGTTATTTAAACTCCTAGTGTATGTATGTACATTAGGGTGGTCCAAAAAAAAGTAAAGTCGTAAATTTAATGCTCTCACCCCCTAGGATTGTTCTATACCGAAAAAAGTATACCCCTGTTTTTTTATTTTAAAATCAAAATATATTTATAGGTCGCTCAAAGCGCTCAAAGTTTCCCATGTATTTTGTATGGGGGAAAAAAGACTTTTCGTAGAAATGGCATACAATCCATGAAAATCAAAATTTTTCAATCTGAAAACTCTGCTTCTCTTCAGAAGACTGCCCAATTGTTTATTTAAACATTTTTTAATTTTAACTATTTTTTAAGGGTCTCCGAATAACGCTTCTTTTTGTATATTTGATTTTTTTTTTGGATTTTTCGGAGACCCTTAAAAAATAGTTAAAATTAAAAATGTTTAAATAAACAATTGGGCATTATTCTCAGATTGAAAAATTTATATTTCCATGGATTCTATGCCATTTCTACGAAAAGTCTTTTTTTCCCCATACAAAATACATGGGAAACTTTGAGCGCTTTGAGCGACCTATAAATATATTTTGATTTTAAAATAAAAAAACAGGGGTATACTTTTTTCGGTATAGAACAATCCTAGGGGGTGAGAGCATTAAATTTCCGATTTTACTTTTCTCCCATACATTTTTGGACCACCCTAATGTACATACATATATATCGCTCATTTCCTTCAATGGCGTCATAATCCAAAAAATGCTAAAATTTAGCTAAGTATGCAAAAAATTGCCTCTACCTCTTCTTCTATGTAGTGTAAAAATTTCATAGCTGTATCGATTACCAGTATCTCACTAAAACAAAATTTGTATTCATTTTTACTATCGGAGTATAGGTATGTATGTAAATTCAAAATTTTAAAGCCGTTTTTCTCGAGTTTTGCTTTTTTAAGTTATGACACTATTGAAGTAAATGAGCGATATGTACATAGTATTCCATAAATTTCATCGAAAAGTTTGCCTAGAAAGGTTTTTGCAAAGCAACACTAAGAACAAATGCGAGACACGTGGCAATAAGCTTCGGCTAATACATATGTATGTATAACGTTTTCATCTTACAATAAGTAGCTAAGTGTATTATGGGTTATTAATATCGTTTTTAAATTACAACTGGAAGCGGTTCGAGTGCGTCCAACAATATTATTGAAGCTGGTAAAAATTCACCCTTATTGAAGCGACGTATAACATACATACATATGTGCATGTGTACAACTAAGTGCATGTACATAGTACATACATATACAAATTGGCTTTATGGTTTATATCAGAGATGCGCGCACGAGGAAATTGTAAATCACGTCACGTACAATCACGCAAACAAAAATAAAATTTTGTCACGCTCACGCATGCACAAAATATATCGGACTCACGTCACGCTCGCTCACGCTCACAAAAGCTCGGTGTTCTTTACTTTAGTAGCATTTGAAGGTATAGGGTTTGTATTTATTTACTTAGTCCCGAAAAATAAAAATTTTTTCATGTGTAGTTTCACATTAAAATATATGCAGAATAAAAGTAACAAAAACTTTGTTCATTCGGTTGGTATGTTATTCAACTACAAACTAATAACACTGTCCTACAGAAAAGTCAAGAAATACACACGAAAGAAAACCTAGTGTAGGTCGTAGCTATGAACGGGTAAAACATAAATGTAGGGTCCGTATAGTTCCTGAACCATAGATTTTTCTTTTCAAACAACCGTTATTTTCGTACTTGATGCACTTATCTATTAATAGCTTGACTATTTTTCAATGTTAAACGCAGCTTGTTAGAAGTTTTTACGGGTTAAATTTTAATAGGCCCCTATTTTTCTACACTTTTTCTACTTTGACGATCGCTGATTTCAAAAATTTCTAAAATAACACTTATTTTCGAATAATTGGCACCTCACCTAATACAATTACATAAAAATTTTCGAACTTAAGCACTTTAACCAAAAATACGGTATTAAATTCATATATGTGTATGTACCGGACGTTCAGATTTTTTGAGCAGTGTGGCTAAGGAGCTCATCAGTATTTACTAAAAATTGATATATACAGTGGCTCTTAAGCTAAAAATTTATTTTTCATATAATTTTAGGAAAATGGGCGTGGCACCGACCACTTATATGATATATGCGTATCTCAAAAACGATTTGACGGATCTCGACCAAATTTGATATAACATTGTCCGTCTTGAATATTTTTTTAAACGGAAAAACCTAGTACCTCTAAAATATATCACGCTTTGTGTTTTTTGAAATTACCGTTATGTTGTTGGAGAGCGTGGTTTTTGTTCGATTTGAAAAATTTTCAAGACGGTGCTTAAGGAGGCACAATGTGTGTATCAAATTTGGTCGAGATCGGTCAAGTAGTTTTTGAGATACGCATATATCATATAAGTGGGCGGTGCCACGCCTATTTTCCTAAAATTGTTTGCTTAAGAGTCATTGTATATATAAATTTTTAATAAATATTGATGTGCTCTTTAGCCAAAAAATCTCAACGTCCGGTACATACACACATATAAATTCAAGACCGTATTTTTGCTTAAATTGCTTAACTTCGACAATTGTTATGTAATTGCATTAGGTAAGGTACCAATTTATTCGAAAATAAATGTTCTTTTAGGTAAATATTACATGTTTAGCAAGTTTCATAGACATTTTTGAAATCAGCGATGATCAATGTTGCAAAAAATAAGAAAAATAGGGGCTTATTAAAACTTAACCGATGAAACCTTCCAACAAGAGCAAAGTATAGGAATACGCAGATACGCTTCTCACGTCCTGGTTATCGTTAAGACCTCATGAAGCGAGTCTCACAAATACAAAGGGTGTTTCTCTCGGTGAGCTGGACTCATCGTCGAAAATTTATGAAGCAGTGAACTTTGTGACAAATGCCTGTAATGCTGCTTTCAAAGCCTCCTGCCCAAGCACCCTCCCGAAGGGCAAAAAGAAACCCCAGTGGTGGAATCCTGAGATCTCAGCACTGAGGAAGAACCGCAGGAGGCTCTTCTATCATGCTAAGCGAACAGGTCTTTGGCAACCATACAAAGACGCAGTCAAAGTTTTCAAGGAGGCCATAAAGAGGGCGAAACGCGAATCTTGGTAAAACTTCTGCAAATACATAGAAGAGAACTCTGAAGCCAACAGGCTGAGGAAAGTTCTCTAGAAATCCTCTTCGAGTATGAACTCTATCCAGAAGCCTAACGGTGACTGGACGACATCATGTAACGAAATGCTGGAGGTCCTTATGAGCATTCACTTCCCGGGCTGCTCGGACGACACCTCCGGCTTTTCGCCCGGTCCTAGGACCTACTTGTCTCTGGGTGATGCCGTTAGGGACGTCGCAAGTGAGGAGAGGGTGGAATGGGCTTTAATGTCCTTCCAGCCCTACAAATCTCCGGGCCTTGACGGAATTTTTCCCGCTCAACTACAGGAAGCTAAGGACATACTGTGCCCCCTGCTTTCTCAGATTTTTACATCCTGCCTAACCCTGACTCACATACCACATGAGTGGACAAAGGCAAAGGCTGTATTCTTACCAAAAGGAGGCAAGGGCGCTCATGTGAAACCGAAGGATTTCCTTAAAACTCTAGAGAGGCTCATCGACGAATATATTCGACGGAATATAAGAAATTACAACCTCTCCCCGAACCAGCATGCATAGCATGCAGCGTGGATACCGCACTCCATGAAATCGTGTTGACGATTGAAAAAGGATTGGCTTTAAAGGAATACACGCTCGGAGTTTTTCTCGATATCGAGGGTGCTTTCAACAATGTCTACCCGAAGTCTGTTGTTAACTCCCTTCTCATGGCGGTGGTGCAGCGGGGTCTGGTAGATTTTCTTGGGCTCCTTCTTGAAAAGATAACTATTCTATCAGAACTGGGGGATGGTTCCATCACAAAGTATGTGACCAGAGGCACCCCCCAAGGGGGCGTTCTCTCCCTTCTGCTCTGGAATCTGACAGTGAACACCCTACTTCTAAGCCTAAAGGGCATCGGTTGTCAGGTCATAGCGTACGTTGATGACATAGCAATCGTGGCAACGGGCAAACATCTTCAGGTCCTGAGTGAGTTATTGCAAAACGCACTAGGTCTGGTAAACATCTGGTCCAAGGAATGTGGACTTAGCGTCAGTCCCACCAAAACAGAAATGGTACTTTTCACAAGGAAGTATAAAGCTCCCTTATTTAAACCTCCCACCCTAAACGGAGTGGCACTTTCTCTCTCAAACGAGGTCAAATACCTTGGAATTATTCTAGACCAAAAACTTGACTGGAAGCGAAATATTGAAGACCGCTCAGAGTTTTTCTCGATATCGAGGGTGCTTTCAACAATGTCTACCCGAAGTCTGTTATTAAGTCCCTTCTCATGGCGGGGGTGCAGCGGGGTGTGGTAGATTTTGTTGGGCTCCTTCTTGAAAAGAGAACTATTCTATCAGAACTGGGGGATGGTTCCATCACAAAGTATGTGACCAGAAGCACCCCACAAGGGGGCGTTCTATCCCCTCTGCTCTGGAATCTGACAATGAACACCCTACTTCTAAGCCTTAAGGGCATCGGTTGTCAAGTCATAGCATACGTTGATGACATAGAAATCGTGGCAACGGGCAAATATCTTCAGGTCCTGAGTGAGTTATTGCAAAACGCACTAGGTCTGGTAAACATCTGGTCCAAGGAATGTGGACTTAGCGTCAATCCTACCAAAACAGAAATGGTACTTTTCACAAGGAAGTATAAAACTCCCTTACTTAAACCTCCCACCCTAAACGGAGTGGCACTTACTCTCTCAACCGAGGTCAAATACCTTGGAATTATTCTAGACCAAAAACTTGACTGGAAGCGAAACATTGAAGACCGCTCCAGAAAGGCCAATACCGCCCTTTATGCCAGTAAGACGGTTATAGGCCAAAAAATGGGGAATAAAACCACACATAGTACACTGGATGTACACAGCTGTGATAAGACCCATCCCATTCTATGGGGTCACCGTATGGTGGCCTGCGCTAAACAACACTTTGTCCAGAGCCAAGGTGGAACGGGTGCAGAGGACGGCTGCCATGCTAGTCACGGGAGCACTTACCAAATCTTCCACCTGTGGATCTCTACGGAAAATTTCGGGCCGGCTGCAGTGCGGTCAGGTTAGATACAATCCAGCCGTGGAGAGACCTCAGATTCGGACACGCAAAAGTACTTAAAACTCTACCGGATAATCTACGGCAGATAGATGATACCACTCCTCTACTCTGCTTAGACAACAAATTCTCCACAAGGGTCCCAGAGAGGAACGAATGGGAAGGGGCCACAAACCTGAACCCAGGGTTTACGGCCAGATGGTTCCAAGCTTAAGAAAAGAGTCGGTAGCGGGATCTACTCTGACGAACTCGCGCTAAACCTCACTTCTCGCTTACCGGACCACTGTAGTGTTTTTCAAGCAGAATTAAACGCCATAATGGAGGCGGCACGGTGGGTTATAACCTCCGCCCCTCCAGGACGGCCTATTTCTATCTGTTCTGACAGCCAGGCTGCTATCAAATCTCTCAATTCTAACGGAACAACGTCCAAAGTAGCCATAGAATGCAGGAAGATTCTCAACCTGCTGGCATCAAAATGCTCCTTGACTGTTGTATGGGTCCCTGGACATAGGGACATTCCTGGAAACTGCCTAGCCGACGAGCTGGCAAGGAGAGGGACGGAAATATCTGAAGTCAATTCTGCTCAGAATGCGGGCAAACGTCTAACCTCCTGCAAACACAGACTAAAGGCGGAACTCGTCGAGGAGGTAAATTTCAGGTGGGCTGTGGAAACCACCTGCCATACTACCAGGCAAAGTTGGCCAAAGTTTGATGTAAAGCGATCCACAGCTCTTACCCGGCTTGATCGCTCCTCTCTCAGATTAGTAGTCGGGGTAATCACCGGACACTGCCTGATGGGCACACACGAAAAAGGCTAGTATACCCCACCAACGATTTTTGTCTCAGTTGCAGAGACGAGGAAGAAGTGGAGGCCGTTGAACAATATCCCACACTATCTCTGCCATTGTCCCGCCTAGGCCAACACGCGCAACCGATTCTTCAACAAGTACTTTCTAGATTGTTTAGCCGATTTGAACTCGGCGAACGTCCTCGACTTTGTGTGCTATATAAAACGCACTCGTTGGTTCAATTACTAAGGAAGGGAAAGAAACAAATGGCTTCGGCCAATGGTATCACAACGGGCTTTTCCAGCCCACGTGTGCTCAGCGCTCTGCGCAGGGCTGCCATTCCAACCTAACCTAACCTTCCAACAAGCTAAGTCTAACAATATATTAAGTTAACATTTGGACTATGACTATGAGGTATTTGTTCTGATTGAAACCTGGCTAAATTCTGATTTTTATGACAGCGATTTTTTTGATCCCAACATTTACAACGTCTATCGAAAGGATCGGGATGCCATCAAAACTGGACTTGCTCGTGGTGGTGGTCTTTTAATTGCTGTTCAGGTGAAACATCGTTCGTTGCTTCTTTCACTGCAGAATGGGGACTCACTACTAGATCAACTATGTGTATCCGTGAATGGTTCTTCAACACTTGTTATTAGTGCATCCTTTATTCCGCCAAGTAGTACAGATACTTTATATAAAGCGCATATACATAACCTTGTGGACTTAGTATATAAGCGATCAAACTGCAATTTTTGTATTTTAGGTGATTTTAGCCTAGCTAATGTGGTCTGGGCCCCTATGGATGACAGCATAGCTTTGTATCTTGTCTTTGTTAATAGTTTTTCTGAAACATATGTTGTGGACAAACTATTAAGCTTGAATCTCCTCCAGATTAACAAGTTTATTAACAAACTTGCTAGGATCCTACACCTAATATTTATAAGTGATAACATGCACTTTTCTCTACATGAATGTCTCAACCCCCTGTCATGCCCAGGCCTACAGCATGTTCCTCGTGTTCTGCAATTGGATTTTTATGAGTTCAGAAGCATTAAACTTGATACTCCATCTAAAAATTAGTTTCAGGAACTGTAACTTTGATGCTATAAATGACATAATTCGTATTCTAGACTGCGACTCTATATTTGCTGGGGTTGATGTTAACGACTGCTTTGATACTTTTAAATGCAAAGTTAATGAAATTTGTAGGAGTATTATACCGTTGAAGAAAAGAAATTGCTACAAAATCCCTTGGTATACAAAGGATTTAAAGAAGCTTAAGAACTTAAGTAATAGGTTTTTCAAAAAGTACAATTGTCAAATTCGTCTTTCCACAAGGAAAAGTATTTATACTTTTCCATTAAGTTTAAATCACGGAGTAAGACTCTCCATAAAAACTATGTGGCTAAATTGGAATCTGACATCAAACTGAATCCAAAATCTTTTTGGCATTACGTCAAATCAACAAACTCATATTCGAGTGTCCCGTCGAAAGTTTTTATAATGAAACCCTTGCTCATTCGTCTTTAGAAGCCGCTAATCTCTTTGCGGACTTCTTCAGTTAAAACTTTGAGCCTGATTCGAACTTATGTGATGACGGTGCTTCTAGCCTTGATTCCCCTATCAATTTTGAAGAGCACTCCTTAACCATTGAGGACGATATTAGGGGCATTTTGATGATCAAATCATCATCTCAAACGGATGTAGATGGCTTTTGCTCTTACTTGTTTAAGAATGTCTCAGCAATTGCTTACCCAATTTGATTAATATTTAATAAGTCTCTTAATGACGGTGAGTTCATTGAGGCCTGGAAAGTAACCTCTATCACTCCTACTTTTAAAAGCGGGAATAAAAATAATATCGCCTACCACCGGCCTATTTCTAAATTTTTTCCATGTCAAAATTGTTTGAAATTTTAGTTAAGGAAAAAATATTCTTTGCAGTTAAGAGTTTAATTTCTACTAATCAACATGGCTTTATGCCTGGTAGGTCAACTGTAACTAATCTTGCAGGGTTTTCTGAATATTGTCTATCTGCTTTTTAGAATCGAGCTCAAGTCGATACGGTCTGTACCGATTTTTCGAAGGCTTTTGACAAAGTAAATCATTCACTCTTAGTGTCTAAGCTAGCCGACTTTGGCTTTCATTCTAGGTTTTTGTCTTGGGTGAAGTCATACTTGGCGGAACGTTGTTTTGTTGTTGTTGTGGATGGTATTTTCTCACGTAATTTTATTGCGTCCTGTGGTGTCCCGCAAGGTAGTGTCCACGGACCTCTTTTGTTTGTCATTTTTATTAATAACATACGACATTGCTTTAGATACTCTAATTTTTTATTGTATGCGGACGACGTAAAAATATTTAAAACAGTCACGAGCCTTTCTGACTCGATCAAACTCCAATCGGATCTTGACAATGTGACAGCTTGGTGTAGTAGGAATCATTTGCATCTAAATATTAAAAAATGCTTTTATATGTCGTTTTCAAAATCTAGATCACTCGTTCCTACCAGCTATTATGTTGGAGACTCTGTGCTGAGTTCTGTTAATGAAATATCTGATCTTGGAGTAGTTTTTGATGCTAAATTTCTTTTTCATAGTAATTTGAATTACGTTATCGCAAAATCCTACTCTACGCTTGCTTTGGTTCGCCGTTTGAGCACGAATTTCACTGATCCATATATGAGGTCAATTTTAATGTCCCCTCTCGAGTGTCAGTACACTTTCGACCTGTGTTTTTGAAGCCATGCAAAACTAATTTTGAACTAAACGAATCACTCCGTTGTTTGTGTCAAGATTTTAACTCTCATTCCAGCACGTTTGATATATCGGAATCGATTTTTACTATAAAGAAAACTATCATTTCCACTCTCAATAATTGAAGTACTATCTTTAGCATCTCCAATCAGCTGATGAATTTGATTCTGTAGCTGAATAGTTTTAAATATCGACACTTAACAAACTCCAGTTTTCACTACTCGGCACCAAAAAACTAAAAATAAAAGGTTTCGTACGTCATGGGGACTGCGCCCCTCGTGTCGGTTGGGCTGGAATGGAGGGTAAAAAGCCGTTGGGATTAATTTATTAATTAAAACTACTGTCATATAAAATGGCTTGAGCGTGTTCAAAAAGCTTTTATGTGCTTTGCTCTACGGTCCCTGCATTTTCAAGAGCCGATACCTTCCTATAATGCTAAGTGTCTGCTAATTAACTTAAAATCCGTAAATAGTAGAAGAACTATCCTTTCATTGACATTTGTTTTTGATGTAATACGTACTAGAACGTATTCGTTTTAACATTCCATATATAAGCCTTCGAAACCATGATATTTTGTATTAGATCGAGTAAGAACAATATATGCTTCTAATGCGCCAATTGCCACAGCGATGAAGGAATTTAATACGCTCACAAATTCTGCCGACATTGATTTTTCATTACCTAAACCTAGCTTTAAGCAGTTACTGAATGAGCTGGTTTAATTAGTAATTACATTGCAATTGTTAACTGTAAATAGTCTGTAAGATTTGTAAATGTTTATATTTTCTAGATTATAGCTGCAAATAAATAAATAAATATGGTGATATGTACATATTTTTAAAGACCTATAAATTTCCTTTTTAAAATATGTTCGGGCTTTGAAATCGGATGAAAAATATTCAAGCGGATAATAGATAAGTGCATCAAGTACGAACATAAGTGTTGTTTCGAAAAAAAAATGGAGGGTTCAGGAACTATACGGAACCTATTTTCATGTTGTACTCGACCATAGCTACAACCTACACTAAATTTGGTTTCGGGTGTATTTCATGACTTTTTTGTAGCACCGTATAATTATTCATTGCTAAAACTTCAATTATTTAAAATTAAATTAAATTTAAATTAACGGAAAAAATTTTTGAATTTTTATTAAAATTTTATGGAGAACCATTTTAAGAGTATGTATCAGGAAACGCAAATAACGATTATTTTTGAAATTTCAACTCAAAAGATCAAACTGAGAGAGAAATGCTCCGTGCATTTGGAGTAAACCAACATACATACATATGTACCTCTTGTTACTCGGAATCACGGTTTCCATATTTGGTCACTTTTGACCAAAATAGGTAACTTTTCGAGTGCTTGATAACTTGGCAACTTTTTTTTATTATGGTAACTTTTGGTAAGTTTGCCGTGTATCAGACTAAAAAAGTTGGATTAATTTGATAAATTGTACTGTGGTTGTTTGTAGCGGTGACAACCAGGGATGGAAAACCGAAATTTCAAATTGTACCTAATTTGACAATAGAAATGAACCTTTTTGCTTTCAAATGCACTTAAAAAGTAGCTCCCGATTTTGTTAACTTTTTTATTATTTTTAGACAATTGCTAACAATTTAATAAAATTAAACATTATTCACAATAACAAGAAATTGATTAATATATCAAAATAGTTGAATTAATAATCGTAAAAATGCAATAAAGATATATGTATGTACATTGGGGTAGTCCAAATAAAAGTAAAGTCAGAATTTTAATGCTCTCACCCTCTAGGTTTGTACTTTACCGAATAAATTCTTTTTATATGGAAATCAAAAAATATTTAGGGGTCGCTCAAAGCACTCAAAGTTTTCCATGTATTTTATATGGTGAAAAACATGTTTTCGTAGAAACGGTATGGCATTTTTGAAAGTAAATACTTTTCGATTGGAAAACTTAGTTTATCTTTTGGAGATTTTTAATAATATTACCCAATTGTTTACTTAATACTTTATATTACTAACTATTTCTTATAGGACCTCTAAAGCCCTCAAAACAACGCAATGGGGACCCATAAAAAATCGCTATTATTAGAAATCGTAAAATGAACAGTGGGATATTTTAACTGGCAGTATCTTAAATAGATGCAACGCTTTCCTGTCAACAAATATTGATTTAAGAATTCTATACCATATTTTTACGAAAACTTGTTTTCTTCTCATATAAAATACACGGAAAACTTTGAGCGCTTTGAGCGACCTCTAAATATTACAAAAAAGGGTATAATTTTTTCGGTATCATTCATTCATTCATTTTATTCAACAATGCCTATAAACTGTTTAGCAGGCTTTCTAATAGTTACATTTGAGAACTAAATACTTATTAAAAAATATACTAAAGGTGAGAGTACTTAATAAAGTATTTGAGAAAATGACATTAGTTTACACAATTTATTCATTTAATATGTTGGCTCTGAATCGCAAACAGTTAACAACATAGTGGTACACAAGAGCTGTGTAATGATTGGATCAATTGAGTGTGCATTCTCATTTTTTTCGTTTCAAAAATGTGATTGTTTGATTTAAAAAATTTAACAACCACTCTTGAGATTGGTTACAAATTGTAAACACAAAATATGTAGTGTGTTATGGAATGGTTGACACCCATTCACATAGAGAATGTGAATGCAAAAAAAGATGTCAATCATGTATGATTGGACGTTTATGGGAATGCAATCTGTCAATATCATTCAGTACTAATACTATTTGTTGTATCAGGGTTGAAATTTTTGTACTCAAAATGTGAAACCAGAAGATTGCCATCTCCCTCAAAATAAGTAAACAAATAAATATTTGGTGCTAAAATATTTTTCTAAGTGTTTGGCCGAACTTCTGCTCAAACTTGAGGCATGAGTTCTGATTTTATAAGAAGAGTTTTCAAGGCAGAAATATACTCGAAGGTTTGCCATTGCGTGCCGAAGGACGACTGCTATTTTGGGTTATGATCTGACCAGGTATTTAACCATGGTCCTATGGAGTGGAAGTACGCACATGTAATCACTCTGCTACAGCGGCCGCCGTAAGTACATGCTATACATATCGTCGTTTAAAGTACAAAACCGCGTATCAAGAAAATGCAAAACCGCGTAATTGCATAAATTATTTTCTAGAGAGTAAAGTCACCCATATTTCAAAATGGTTATCTTTTTTATAAAGCAAACGTATTTCTGGCTAGTATATTTCAGGACGAATGGATAAGAATTGAGCCAAGAGCTTTTGTGAGCAAATCCAATTTTTGGCAGCCAATGTCAGTCACACGGTTTTGCAGAATGACGATACGCGGTTTTGTACTTTAAACGACGATATATATGTACACATATTAGATTTGTTTATTCTCAAAATGCATGAAAACTATAGTATGCTTGCAAACAATTAATAACATTTTGTGATAAACAGTTTTACAAATGTACTTGCACTTCAAATTTGTATTTTAATAAAGTATTAATTAAATAAATTATTATTGTAAATTATTATTTTAATAAATAGATATAAAGATATTTATACTTGCCAACTCTTGGACTTTTCTTCATTTGTAACAAATGACAGATGTATACAAAATAAAAAAATAATTGTATTTTTCAAATTTAAAGCAAACGGGCTTTCTTTACAAAAAAATGTAGTTAGGGATCGAATTGCGCATATTTTTTTTACAATATCACGTGCCCACAAGAAGTGTTAAACCCATAAATAGCTTGAAAAACGCTTTCGAAAATTCGAAACGAGAGTGAAGTGCAGTGTTCAATTGTGATCGAAATTGCAGGCAAAATTTGTGCGTATGTAATTAATGTTTTACTTATTTGAAGAAATGTTGCCCCTTGTCATTAAAAATAAGCTAACCAAGACCCCCGCGTCCCACTGGTTACATAATACTTGAATAGCCCCTTAATTAACATGTGTTTGTTTTGAGAACGCACGGCCAGTTAAACAGGCATGTCTGAATCGATTTCCTTCATCATTCTTAGCTATTTGATGTGCATTTTTATTGTTATGTGTTGCAAACAGACATTTTAGGAACTAAATGGGTTCTAATCTATGTACTCAAGCGCACTTATTTTTAACAGTTTCCAGTTTATGTAATATTAATCAAAACAGCTTTTATTTATTTTATGTATTATGTGATTTCTGGAAGCGTTGAATACAAAAAAGGGCTGTGACTGGGTTTATGTAATTTGAAATTGTGTTGATGATTACTAATAATAATAGAAAGGCGCTTACATATCGACACAACTAAAAATTTCATATATTTCAGTAGAGCCAATTAAAGATTGTTTGTTTCGTAATTTAGCAATAATATGTCTTGGAACGTAATTATTCCGGATTATATGCTTTCAAATTATGTATTTTTCTAAACCTGAAATTTTGAATTGCGCCGTTATTGCAGAGGACCATCGACATATGTTAGTGTTTGGCCGAGCTACTCCTCCGATTGTGGCATGCGCCTTGATGTTGTCGCACAAAGGGAAGGGACCTACAGTTTTACGCCGACTCCTGCCGGGGGCCGACCACTATTACAAAAAACATTTTCTTTTTTTTTGTTGGCCGGAAATGGGCTCGGATGCTCACCCTGCGGAATGGTAGTGCGCACTTCTAACCACTACACCACAGCGATCGCCTAATTAATTTTAATCATTAATCGCGATTAAACATTTATTCGTTAATTTTTAGTCATTCATAGACTAACATTTTGTCGACAATACTCGCATAAGATAGTCACAAATTTTCACAAAAGAGAAAAGTGATTTTCTTCAAAACTTTTGAATGACGTCTTGACTGAACTTACTAATTCGGAATTTCTACTATTACTTATAGAGTAGGCTATTCATAAAGTCTGGGTAATGAAATAAAAATTTTTCTATTTTAAGTTCCATAAATATAAGGAGACTTTTATTGTTTAATTTATTTTTTGCACATAAACTTGTATCTTGAACTTCTTTTTCCAAAAAGTGAGGATGTCAAAATTTCAATAGATATCGGATGTACGGTAATTTTCCAAAGAGATCTCCTAATAGATAAGTTCATGAAAATTGTTCCAAACGAAAACTTAAAATTGATAAAAAAAAAAATAATAACTAAATTTAACTGATTTATATTAGAGGTTTGAAGTTTATCCCACTGTAAGTATGAAATCTTCAGCTATGTGTTTCCATTGTCAATTTTTCGTAGCCATATCAACAGCCTGACAATTAAGAAAATTGTGACGTTTCATGCTACCATACGCAATATCTTAAATCCTTCAAATTTTATTATTAACCTTTTGTTTGTTAAAAACATTTTCTTCATAGATTCGAAACTTGATCAAGCAAAATTGCCTTTGTTTTTGACTAAGAGATGCTCAATAAGCTCAGAATTGTAGTTCTCATTTGCATACATAACAATAAATTATTAATTTTTGTTTCACACGAACTCCAATATTGAATAGTAAAATATATTTTAATCTTACCCAAATAAACAACGATTTAGTTCAATCGTCAACCACATATAGAGTATAGGGTGGTAATGTGTTAAAGTTTTAAAGTTTTTAAACGTAAAATGACGGCTAATACCTTTTTAAGCGTTTTGTAATTTAACCAAAACTCATTAGCATCCACTCAAGCAAGGAATTATTTACTTTTCAACATGCATTAGCAGAGTGCACTTCTATTTTGTTTACAATTTGGTTGTCAAACACACTACATCGGATCTTTTGACACATTTACCAGAATTTACCACCAGGTAGCTTCTGACAAAGAGATGACCTTACTTACTCTCTTATTTGTCCTCTCAGTTGCCAGAAAACCATGTACGATTTCCGGTAAAATCTGGAAATTCTGCTAAAAAATGTTAATTTTGGACTCATGCGGGTTTACAACTAAATAATATTGGGAATACTTTTGAGGTGTTTGAAGAGGGTTGCGACCTGTTTGAAACTAAATTTATTTATAATAATCATATTTTGGCCTTGACACTTTTGCTAAGTTTTGGCCGAGCTTCTCCTCCGATTTGTAGCGTGCGCCTTTGCTGTCACACAAATGGGAGGGACCTACAAACTTACGCCGACGCCGAACGGCGATACAATTTTTATGATGAGCTATTTTTTTATTAAAGACACTAAGATTTTTAAAATATTTTCACTAAAATTTTATCAACCTAAATGTAAAGCTTATGCGAAGTAGTTATCTAATTTAATGTAAATTTTAAACATTTTCAAGATAAAACATGAATTATGTTTAAAACGTAAATGTTAATACAACTGTTTTATATATAATCCCAAACATATGATATAAAATCCCCTCTACCAACAAACTTAAATTGGGTAACGCCGGTTTGAATTTTTACAATTGAGCAATTGTCAAAAATCTTAATTTTTATCAAAAAGTTATTTACCAGGGTGGCTTTGAACTAATGATTGATACTGAGTTAAAGAATGCACACACATAAAAGATTGCAGCCTTTTCAATACTCATTCAGTGTTAAACCTTTTTTTGATTGGGCATTGGTTTTTTCAATCTTGCTATGAATATGTTGATGTGTGAATTCATAACTGCTTTGAGAGAATGGAAAATTCAAAAATTTTAAACCTCAATCCTAAGCGAAGAATAAGTAATGAAAACTGGATAGAAAAAAATTTTTGATTTAAAATTGAAAATGATTTCACACTTACACAGCTCTGTGGTACACTATGCTGACTGTAAATTGATCGGCCAATTGGAATATATGCATTGAATTGCTTTCAAACTCTTTTAGAAGTTGTCCTAGGTAGTAGTCCCTAAAGGAATAATAAATTGGGTACTTGAAGAGCAGATGCTCGAGGCCTTCTATTTCGCATAGATTGCACTGCATACATAAAGGATTTGAGTCCATTTTGTAAACCAGGCCTTTGATACAAAACCTTATGTAGTACTTCGTGGGCAGCCAAACTTGAGCTAAAATTTTACTCAAAATTTGACTTACTTATCCACCGTTGCAAGAACAGATTCCCGCCAGAGTACATTTAGATTACAGATACTTCCGCCTTTCCCAATTGAAATTGACATACATGAAGTGTAGCCACTTTGCTATAAATCCCTCAAAAGGTGAGGAGTTTTTCACTGTTCGCAATGAATTTCATAAAGAAACTTGGTCAATTTGCAAATATTTCTTGTTGCCGCAATGACATGTTCACAATGATATATGAGTCGCCATATCTCCTTGTTTACAAAAATTTTCTTAAATTTTTTTCGCGAGCAACGTAGTCTTAAATGTGGATATTTACTTGTCTATCGTCTAATTGTACCTAAATTGAGCTCAGTGTACCGAATGTACCTTTTGGTTCAGAAAAGTCGGAAAAAGGTACAATTGTACCTACTTTTCAATCCATGGTGACAACACTACTAGAAACAATTGCATTGATCAGGCAGCACAGCGCTCAGCAAAAATAACTAACCACATATCCAAGAAAATTATCGCTGGGCAGTCTACTCGTTTATTCATCACAGTGTGGGGCGCCTGTCACACGTTCAATATTTATTGTGATATTTAGATCGTGATGGATCGTGGATGGATTTCAAAATAGTGATGGATCGCGCGGGAATGCTACATGTTCAATATTTATCGCGTCAGTATTTACATGTTTTTGTGTTGAGAGGTTTAAAGTCCAATAGATGAAAATCTTAGATGGAAATCTTATCTAATACTTTTTATTATATGCATGGTGATAACACATCTAATCTGTTCCAAATGCAACGGGAAATGCCGAGCCGTGAATTGATATCACGAAATATCCCACACGTTCAATATTAATTGACAGACCTTTGATCCATATTTAGAGGAAATGAAAGAGGAGGCTAGAACAGCAGTTTGTGCGGTGTATTTGGGCTATTTAGCACTTCGGTATATGCACTTAAGTAGATTTCTTTGAATAATTTTTTTATTCTGAGGTCAAAAGACAAGAGCTTAAAGCGCGTTTTTACGAAAAGTATATTTTTAAACGCGTGTGCTGCAAAAATTATTCTGCGTTGTTTTTTGTTTCAAAAATTTTTGTTATATTCTTCTTTATACACGTACGTATACAGAGATTTAATAAAAATGTATTTATATACGTATGTAAATGTATCTATTATATGAGGCCTTGAGCGCCAGAGTAGCTTAACTAACATTTCAAAAAAAGTTGAGGTGCACCTTAAAATGCATTAGCAGAATCGAAACTGTAATAGCTCGAGGCACGCCCTTTTAGTTCTCTTTTACTATAATATGTAGAATCATGTAGGTGCAATGAATTTTTTAGTAAAATACCGCATTTATTTTTTATAGATCCTTCTTTCTCATATTACTAAAAATGTTTTTGTAGAAAGGCTTAGATTTCTTTTAATACAATAGTACCCAGGTATTTTTTTATGGCAAACACACGAAGCTTGTTTTAACAGTTTATTGTATAATAAAACGTTGTTTTTTACCTGGTAACTTTTCTTGTTATTTCTGGTCAGAAAATTTTGTATCGTGTGGCAACCGTGCACTGATTTTATTTTTTAATTTTAATTTAAAAAAATAAGAGTAATAATAATTTTTAGCGTTTTATTTTTTACTCAGAAAATTACAGCTCATTTCTGAATTTTATTTTTTGCTCAGGGAATAATCGTAACTTTTGTAGTTTTATTTTTTTACTCAGAAAATAATCGCTATATTTTGAGTTTTATTTTTTGCTCAGAAATTAATAGTTATTTTTTGGCTCCGCGAATTAAGGCCGCGTGTATTAAGACCGTGATCCAAAAATGAAATTGGGACGCGCGGGCGTAATTCATTTCGACAAATGAAATTAGGCCGCGCGGGCATAAGCAAAAAACACCAAAAACGGAAAAAACTATTATTTGCTTTTTTTATGGGCTTTGTGGATCTAATGTGCGCAAGTGCAAGTAAACTAAATTATTTTCACTTCATGCCCAACGTTTCGCTCAATTTCCTTAGCTTCTTCAGGTGCGAAAGTTTTTATTAAAAACAACAACAAAAACATGTAAACAACTAAAAATATGATGCACATAAGTCATTTCTATATATATACATATGTGACACGTAAAGTTAAAAGGGACCTACGGTCAGAAAAAATCGGTTTTCACTTTTTCATCGGCTCTTATAGTAAACGGGCCGATCTGTCCAATGCATCAAACCGCAGATTTCTAGCTGCATTAGTTTTTTAACAATTTCACTTCAAAATTAGGTACTTTCACAAAAAAAGTACAAAAAATCGAATCTAAAAAACTATTCTGAAATAAATCAAATTTGCTTGAAACTAGTAACTCGGGGGTTTTCGGGGTCGCTGATTACGAATCCGTTGAGAGTTAACAAAATTCCAAATGGCGGATCCACATGAATCCGAACAAATTTTAAGTTTTTTCCGCCATATTGGATCCGCCATTTTTAATTTCTAAAAACGAACATCGGATTCGTAATCAGCGACACCAACAACCCCCGAGTAACGAGTTTCAAGCGATTCCGAACAATTTTTAAAAAATTCATCCGCCATATTGGATCCGCCATTTTGAATTTTGGAAAACTATTCGGATTCGTAATCAGCGACCCCGAAAACCCGAGTAACGAGTTTCAATCCATTAAAACGATCAGAAGCATCAAAATAAACTTGGTAAACTTCAAAGTCGTTTTTCTCGAAATCTTTTTTTCTGAGCGTAGGTCCCTTTTAACTTGACGTATATACAAGAAACTAACAAAACTTACATATTTATGTATACGTGTACAGACAAAAACATATAATTATAAATCAGTACCAGTCGCTTTTGGTACACTTGTCATACTGATTTGTGTTTCATAAACATAACAAGTAACTAGCCGCAATGTCGTTCGTCTCTTCTTTTTTGTTTACTGTCCTTTCTCTGCTTTGCAGACTACGAAGGCTTTCAATCGTGTATCTCACTTTTTATCTATTTTCATTTTTATGCGCAGCTTTAAACCATTTTAGCAAACAAAAACAGAAACTAGCAAAACAAAAATCACAACTTAAAATCTTATTAGAATGCCGAAAATATGAGCTCACGCCATGATTCAATAATAGAAAGGTTTTGTAATAAAACAGTCTTCTCGCTCCGACACATAAAATCGGCTCCTTTACTTGTGCGGAATGTTGCTCACTCTACAGTTTCTAGTTATATTAGTAGTAAAACCAAAAATTCTTTATACTAAATATTCGTTGGCATCACCTTCCTTTGCGTAAATTTCTGAAACAAGTTTAGAATAGCGACCGTTTAGCTATAAAATAACCAAAAGTGCCGATTGATAGAACTTTTTACGCTCATTTCAACCATGTCAAAATTATTTGGCGCAGGTAATAAACAAGGAAGATATAAGAGGTTTATTTGCTTTGTTTACTTATATTTTTTATTATCACTTAATTCTTAAAACCCAAAAGTAGATCATGATAAAATATGTATATAGAATTAAAGATAATAGCTTGTACTTTCTAAATAATGTAAATTTCTTTACCATTAATCATGCAGTTTTTTTCAAAAAAGGTTATTTCATGAAAAAATAACATATGTTCGTTTCTTAGTGGTTTTGGTTTAAACATATAAAAAACAATTTCAATTTTGTATATCAGCTCAAAGATAAATTGATTATCTTTATGGTGACGTTATCAGTTTTTTAATCGGTTATGTGGTTCATAAGATATTAATATTTAAAAAAAATCTAAGAATTTTATCGTAACCTTCTAAAACTTCTTTATATTTTACTTGCGCTAAATAATTTTGACATGGTTGAAATGAGCGTAAAAAGTTCTATTGATCTGCATTTTTTGATTTTGCATAGCTGAACGGTCGGTATTCTAGATTTGTTCAAGGAAATGACGAATAACTTAAATTCAAAATCTATTATTTTACGTATTTGTTAGTATTTCCATTAAAACACCAAATATATTGCAAATTCACATATAATTAATAATACACATTTTACTTCTAATTGTATACTTTGCGCACTTTCTTAGTAACTTTCTACTACCGTTTTCACAAAAGGCGATCATATTCTTCCCCTTTCTCCCACTTCCAAAATACAAATCTAGATAAAGTAGTGTCAAATTTTAGCTGTCACAAATTACATAACACTGTGTTATTGAATCATGTTTCACATGTATGAGCGCCTGGTATTGGGAAATGCAAATATCAATTTGACAATAAAAACTGGTCATAAAAAAGACAGGTCGCGGGAAAATGAACACACATTTTTTGTTATTTAAAAAATTTACATAATATGTATGTACATAAATCATGTATTTGTTTTTGTTATTTTATGGCCTTATAACAATTATATTCAACAATTTTTAATAAGCTTGAGGCCGTTGTGGACAAGCAACAATAATGTGAAAAAATGGTAGAAGTGATAGCTATTTCGGAAATTTCGGAGGAAATGTGGTGATTTCCGAAATAGCTATCACTTCTACCATTTTTTAACATTATTGTTGCATTTCCACAATAAATTTTTCATTAAAACGGCCTCAAGCTCATTAAAAATTGTTGAATATAAATCATGTATATGTATGAAAGATTCGAACTTTTTTGCAATCATTGAAGCGTCCGGCGAGAAATGTAAAACAATATTTTAAGTCTTGATTCAATAATGAAAGGTTTTGTAAGAAAAACTTTCTCTCGCTCTAATTTTTTCAAAGACACACCCACCCTACGAAAACAGTGATATTTCTTTTCGAAATATCTTTGCAAGTTTTAAGAACATTTTTAAATTTTAAGTAGTGAAATTTCTACTTTTTAAATTTGAACAAATGTTTGTTCTTCATTCGCTGGCGCCAACAAGACAAAATGGGTGGGAATCGTTGGACTACAGAGATTCAATGTAGACTAAAGGGACGAAATGCCGAAATGTATTTGTCGATATTCGTGGAGAGACGCTGTAAAGTAATGGTGCATTTACATGGTATGAAGCTATATGAACTGTTGATATGCTAAAATAGAGGGACTACATGTTGCAATGAGGAATTCAATGATATCGAGTGAGATGCATATAATACATTTTTTCATATGAAAAATTATGGGGAGATGCTGTAAACATACTGTTGTGATACTGTTAAGCATATTAAATTGTAGCAAGTTGGATTTTCATACATCTTCCCATAAAAAGTTTAACAGATGCAGATATACCAAGGAGGTTTTTACCCATTTTGATGCCTTTTTAATATAAAAACCCACCGAAAAGGAGGAAAGCGGCAACTCCGCCGTTCACATACATGTCAAAAGTATGAATTTTAAAAATTAAAAACAATAAACAAACAAATTCAAAACAAAGAAATTCTTTGTACTAGAACTTTTTAAATTGAAGCCACTCACGTTTAGTGGACAATAAAAATACGAAGGACTATGATAACAAACTTACAACAAGACATTACAGAACATTTTAATGAGCTTTGTATTACGTTTAAGTAAAAATAAGCCTATATTTTCCAAGCTGACAAAGAAATGAAAATTTGTGTTTTTTGTTGTTTACACAAAGACTTGCCAAATATACATATAAGTCAAAATTATAGAAAGCGATTATACTTCTCCCTTTCATTTTTTCATACAGTTTATGCTTCTTTCTGGCTTTAACAAAATGCAGGGATACCGCATTTATTTCGGTACAATATGATCGTAATGTATTTTCAATTCGAAATCAAAGAAAAACATCCCACGAAAATGTTTGCGATTTTAGAGCCATTCGTGAATATCTGCAAACTACTGCAAATAATAGAGTGCCATATCTAACAAGGTTCAGAGAATTAACGAAACAAATAAGTATTTTATCGCTTCATGTTTCCTTCAAACCGCATTGCCATTTTTTCTAACTTTTCTCTTTGTTTAGCGCTGTAACCTATTAAGTTATATCTTTTAATTTATACATGTGAACTATTTTCAATGAGCATTTATTCATTTTCTCCAAAATTTTGGGTACATTTTCCTATAGTACCTCTGATTCTTTTTTATATTACATATGTACACTTCGAAGTTCGGGATAGTATTTTGAATATACCAGCAATATATCTAAAAGTAGTGGCGGCTACTGTATAGCATTACGCAGAGCCTGAATTCAAGCCCAGTTTTTTCTAATAGTGCTTGCCCCTCTGTTGGTAATAGTAAACCTCCGAGTCTGTCATGGAAACAACTTCTCATTAAAATACAATTGCCGTTCGGAGTCGGCGTAAAACTGTCCTTTACTTTGTGTGACAAAATCACGCACGCCGCATATCGGAGGAGAAGCTAGGCCAAACACTAACATATTGTTCAAGCGCCAATATGTACATCGTCGTTTAAAGTACAAAAGCGCGTATCGTATCGTATAACCTCGGAACTGAAATTTGTGCCAAAAAAGATATTTGGTCACCGGAAGCTCCTGACATCAAGCCCTTAGCCATTTATAATAAAATATCGATACTTAGATATAAGGAGAGAAGATTATTAAGTTTAAAAGAGAGAACCGTTTTTAATTAGGACAAGTTTCACTCTCTCTTATAAAATTCAGGCAACCTCACATACGAGGTTTTGCATTTTCTTGATGCGCGGTTTTGTACTTTAAACGACGATATGTAGAAGTATTGCATATATATTTCGGTGCCTTTTCAAGTATAAAATCCACTGATAAACGGAAGAAAACGGCATCCCTATGATTTCAACTTATGCCAAACGTTTCGTAAACAAGCAATTCTGAACAAAAAACTGTTTTTCCACAAAGATGTTTAAATGGAAGCATTACAAATCCATACAATCCATAAGGCTTTATTGGCAGTAGGTCCTTTTTAAAGCACATTTAACAAAAAAATAAGCTTCTAGTTTCGAAGCTAGCACAAAATACAAATTTTTTATTTGTTGTTTTCAAAAAAAATATTGTCAAGTATACAAGTCAAAATTGGTAAATATATATCGCTTTCATTAACTTCTTCATAGAGTTGGTGCTTCTTTTATAGGAAAATTCATACGGCTTATGAACAGATTCATACCATGTAAATGCACCATAAAGCGTGAAATGGTTCTGGTAAATGAGCCAACGAACGTATTTAGGTATTGTCCTCCACAACACAATCCTGGTGTGAGACTTTGACGCAATATAACATTGCCAAACCGCATCCATTGGCCCAATCGTCACACGACAGCTCGGTTTAGTCAATGGCGCGATGTAATTGCACACTAACGGCACTTCTGATTTGACGATGTAGATCACGTTCCCTGTCTCAGTCGTTCAGTAGCTGCCATGAATCAATAACACAAGGTTCGATAAACTGACAGTTGTCTTTCTCGCACCGCTCCCTTAGCAGAGGCTTCTTTGCAAATTTACTTAGAAAAAGTGTTGCTTTGCTGTGAAATAGAAGTATAAGCTTTTGTGCATTATGTTTATTTGTATATGTATATGAAGCACATTTAACTGATGAAAACATAAACTGCTTTTAAATTGGATGTTTACATAAATCTCATAGTAGTTTTATTTTAATTTTGAGTCTTTTTGCAGTTCTTATACGGCTAAATAACATAAAAATTGCGTAGTTCACGTAGATATATAAAATTTCGTTCAATATTTCGTTTAAAATGCTAGATTTCCTGCAAATACATTAGAATTTACAAAAGGAATTTCACTACTATTTGCCTACTTTGGGTACTTTTCTACTACCATTTTCGCAGCAATGGATTTCATTCCTCCCCTTTCCCCTTCCTTCGTAAATGCAACCTTTTGTTAGGTAGTGTCAAACCGCGGCTGTCAATAATTATCTAACCTTGTATTATTGAATCATGAGCTCACGCCGAACCATTTGACAAACGCAGTGAAAAAAATAACAATAAATACGACATCTCAGAGAGTAAGGCAACAAGTTGAAATAACAAAGCGGTCGTTTCTAAAAAGAATATTGAACATAGAAATCACAGAAACAAATATGAATATAAAATCAAGAAGAGACTATTTAAATCACACGGAGAGAAAACTAAGTCGCAATCTTAATGAAGCAGAGTACAACTCTTTCATTTCCCATCAAAACTTTCTTAGCCAGAGAACAGCGAGAGAAAGAGAAACAACTCAAACGTCAAAGCTAGAGAAGCTTAAGCACAAGCAATTACAGTCTTTGGGTATACGCTTTAATAGTGATTGGTTTGTAAACAAAACAAGCTTAGATTTTCCGGACGAGGTAAAATTGCTACTCTCTCTTGGAAGAAAATATGCGTTACCTACGACAAGTACTCTCAAACCAATAAAAATCATCGCGGAAATGGAACAAATAATTCAGCAGATGGATGATGAGAGAGACAAGGAAGTAGAAAGGAGCAAAGTAAGCAACAGAATCCTACAATTCAAACGGGTAATAAAAAACAATGCTGCGAAAAAATTCATATTGAAAGCCTTCAAAAAAACAAAAGCGTTTCTAAAGGTATTGGCCCAATGCAGGCTTGCTTTGCTTGCCTCGCTTTGAGAACTGTCAAAAGTTATTTGGAATATACTAAAATGTATGAAGGCTGGCCAAATGGCAGTTTTGCTTCACTTGCTTTAAGCGCCTCAAAGTTTCAAATAGGCAAATGTTTTATTTGAAAGCGTTTCGTAGGCTTTTGACAAAAAGGTATGTTCCCGTTCTAAATCAATTCAAACAAACTGCTGCACACTTTTATGTACACAATTTTTTTTACTTAACTAAAGAAAATATATATAATACAAGTTATTCAAAGTTTAATAAAAATGATTATATGTTTCCATATCAGAGCTGGGTCGTAAGGATTCCTTTAGGAATTAAATTACGCCCAATTACAGATTACAAGGAATTGTAATTAGGAATCAATTCCTTCAGTCCACAGCAAAGGAATCGATTACTTTTTCAATTCCTTGAAGTAATTTCAAATGTAATTGGGTTTTTCTTTAATTCCATTACAATTACAATATTGTAATTGGAATAAATTACGTGCTAGTAATGTAATTTTTTTTTCCAATTCCTTTGAAAGGAATTGAAAATGTAATTGATTTTTTTTCAATTCCATTACCTGGAATTGCAAGAGTACTTTAGTTTTTCCAATTACTCAAAGGAATTGTAAAAGTAATCGAGAAACTGAAAGTTCATTCACGAATATACAATGTGGAATTTGGATATCTTTTATGTATATATATTTGAAATATATATGTAAAAATGTTGTGTTCGTATGTCACGGTCATCAAAACCCGAGAACGGCTGAACTGATTTGAATAATATTTTTTTTATTATTCGGTATAATACCAGAACCAATGATATCGCAAAAATTTGGTGGGTTGCCACCTATTTTAAAATTTAATTAATTTAAAATCAATGAATTATTACAATATGGGTATTAAGTTAAAGAGGTTTAAGAAAGATAACTGCTGGAAGTATTTTTGACGAGGGTGGCCTCCTATTTGAAAATTTAAACTCAGTCAAATTGTTAAAAAAAAATGAAATATTGCCATGTGGGTGTCAAACTAAAGAGTTTTAAGAAGGCTTACTGCCGAAAATATTTTTGAGGATGGTTGCCATCTGTTTGAAAATTTAACTAAATTACATTGATAAAATAAATAAAATATTACAATATGGGTATCAAATTAAAAAGGTTTGAGAAAGATAACTGTTGGAAATATTTTTGAGGGGGCTGCCACCTATTTGGAAATTGTAACTCAGTTAAATTGATAAAGTAAATGCAATGTTGGCATGTGGGTGTCAAACTAAAGAGTTTTAAAAAGGCTTACAGTCTACCATGAACACTTCCAGAAATATGCAATATGAAAAGTTCGGTTTATATGGGAGGTGCCACACGCCATTCTCCAACCATGCAAATTTTTCTCCATGAGTATGGAATTGGTCTTATATATGTATATAGATATCACCATACCCAGTTCTAGTCCTCTACCACAAATATATGCAGTTTGAAAAATTCGGTTTGTATGGGAGGTGCCACGCCCCCTTTCTATATCGAAACTTTTTTTAGCTATAACCATCCTTGGAAAGTCTGCAGTAGATTCCGAAATTTCAAAAAAATCGGTACGGCCTTTCTCGAGCTTTGCGAACAGAAAAAAACGCCTTTCAAAATATATATTAGTATAGACTAGCCAAACTCTGCTTGTTTTGCGGGTTAAAACACTACTACCGATGAAAATCGATGGATAAATAAACAAGTTTGCAAGGGTTAATGAAAGTGCAATAATTTTTTGTATGAAATACTAGCAGGAAATTTAACAAAGCTGTTGCAATTCAACAGTAAAAATTTTTTTTTTATAAATTTTTCGATTACTTTGAGGAATGGAATTGGAAAAAAATCAATTACATTTTCAATTCCTTTCAAAGGAATTGGAAAAAAATTACATTTTCAATTCCTTTCAAAGGAATTGAAATAAAAGAAATTACATTACTAGCACGTAATTTATTCCAATTACAATATGAAATTCCTTGTAATGGAATTAAAGAAAAAAACAATTCCATTTGAAATTACTTCAAGGAATTGAAAAAGTAATCGATTCCTTTGCAGTGAACTAAAGAATTGAATCCTAATTACAATTACTGAGGAATGTTATTGTAATTGTAATGTAATTGCATTTACCCAGCTCTGTTCCATATTTATATTCAACATATCGCTGGCTGAAAAGTTGCTAAGTCCATTTTTACAAATTTTACAGGAACTTTGAATACAACATTTGCGTGATTAAAGCAAAGCAAAACTCCATACGAATCAAAAGGATTCGATCTTTATTAAAAGATTTCGTATTATTTTGGCCTTATCGGAAAATTTGCCTTTCATTGAATATAAATAAGAAAAAATAAAACAAGTACATTAATCCTTAATTTCTCTTGCTAGCTAGCGATATTTATGATGTCAAACTACTGGTCATTCGTCTCTTGAAGAATTGGATTTTTTTTTTGTTTTTAATAAATGTACCTATAGTTATATATGTATAATTATTATCATTCCTTTGAAATGCATTCAAATTCGCATCAATTTAAAAATAAATCTGAAAAGATTGTTTGTATTTTTTTAGTTTTCTGGAATTTTTTGGGAAAATTATTCTTAGTGTAAGGGAATAGACCTTAATTTTTTAACTACACAGCTGGTAGCTTTGACAGCGTTCCAAGCCGTCATTTGGCCAAACGAGTTTTTGAAGTAAATCAAAGCAAATTAAAGTAAGTAAGGCGTGCAAAGCAAGCCTGCATTGGGCCAGCGCCTTAAGAAACTATAAAGATAACATAGTTGTCACAGATTCAGGCAAGGGGAACAAGACGGTGGTTTTTTACAAAGAAGACTACAAGGAGAAAATGAACAAACTACTGGAAGACAAAAACACTTACAAAACTTTACGACAAAATCAAGGCACATAAATACAGGTAGAAGCCAAAATGACGTTGCTCTCATGAGAACCAAACCTTTAAACTTCAACTTGACTTTATTTTATTTCCTATACTTCGTTACGCTTTGAATGTCATATCATTGTTTTTTTTTTGAATGTTCGTTAATAACAAATTTTAATTAGCATTTGAATTTTGGTAGTGTTGTGCGGTTTATACTTAGTGTATGTGTTAAAAATGCAACACCTAAGCGTTGTTTTTTATGTGGTGTTAAATATAAAGCAGATACCACTAATTTTTTAACGTGCCTCAATGTTCTTCGCGTAAGGAGCGTTGCGAAAGCAGCTGTGGGCAGAGCTGCAGTGAAATGCTTTGCTGTGCGTTAAACATTTTAAAGAAGTAGATTCCACAAATACACCGGGAGGTACAGGAAAGGCACGTTTGAATCCAAGTGCTGTTCCTATGCCGAAAAGTCCCTCCAACAACACTGCAACTCATAAACCAAAAACTGAAAACAACATACAAGTTAACAAATTTTAACTAAAGAAAATAAATAAATAAGAATAAACTTCAAATATACTTAAAAACGCCAACCAGTGGAATGTATTTTTTTATTTTTCCTTACACACGCTCATTTTTATTTTTACTCTCCCGAAAACTTTGACTTTTGTAGGTTTGACGTCAAATTGGCTTCTACCTGTTTTTATTGTACCATGCGACAAAATAGCAAAATATTTAAATAAAAACGAATTTTACAACGGAAAAGTTTTTTCACAAAGCTATGGGAGGCCAATGGGTAACCCCCTGTCTCCGACAATCGCAGACATAATTATGGACGACTTACTTGATAAAACAATTTCAGAACAGAAAAATATGCACAACATCGACATAAAGTTCATAGTGAAATACGTTGGTGACATTTTTGCCATTGTAAAAGCAAAAGTCGTAGATATCATTCTAAGCGCACTGAACAAATATCACAAGCTACAGTTTACATTAGAAAGAGAGAAAAACTTAAGCATACCTTTTTTAGATGTCCTAATAAGCAGGAAAAATAACCAGATGCTATTGAACTGGTACTCAAAACCCATCTCATCTGGTCGTATAATAAATTGTTTATCTGTTCAACCCCTTAAGTACAAACTTAATACTGCAATGGATCTAACACATAAAATATTAACCATAAGCCATGATCAATTTAGAGACGCAAACATAAAGAAATTCCATGAAATCTTAAAAAGTAATAATCACACTAACAAACCTCATAGAACAGGCGCTCACAACAATAAACAACAAACGCAATAACAAAACTACGGAAAAAGATAGCGAAACAAAGCAATTCCACAGTATACATACATCCCCAAATTGACGGAAAAATTCAGGCATGACATAAGGAACAACAAGCAAAATTGCACACTGTCCACAATTTTTACAAAAACGAAAAGCCCGATCGAACCGCAACAACAAAACAACGTCGTATACGAAATCCTATGCAAAGGTAAAGAAAACGAGGACGGCAACAAAATCTACATTGGGACTACTAAACAAGCTTTAGGAGTTTGCTTATCAGAACACGAGGCCGTCATAAGAAGGGGAAAAACAATACTGCGCCAACAGAACATATACTAGCGAGCAACTCCACACAGCTGATCTAACCAATGCAAAAATCGTAGATATTGAAAAGAGAGAAAAAGTGAGATACACGATTGAAAGCCTTCGTAGTAAACAAAGAAGAATATACGAACGACATTGCGGCTAGTTACTTGTTATGTTTATGAAACACAAATCAGTATGACAAGTGTACCAAAAGCGGCTGGTACTGATTTATAATTTTAAGTTTTTGTCGGTACACGTATACATAAGTAAATATGTAAGTTTTGTTAGTTTCTTGCATGGTGAAATAAATATAAGGTGATGTTACGTACATAACCTCACTTTTTCTGCATGCCAATTGCGGTCGTGCATTTTGGGGTAGTAGAAAAAGGGGGAAAAGATTAGGATTTTTACTACTTTGTGGGTACTATTTGCAATACATACATATCGCACACCGTCTTCAAAAGAGTCACAACTCAAAATTTGGAATTTTTGAAATTATGCGCTAAAAATGTACACAGACCGTTTATTTACCTTTATATTTATAATTTGTAATTTGTAAAGTCGTCCTTGCCCATATGATTAACATGTGCTACGAAATAGTTTTTCGCATTTTCTGACGAACGTATTATTTTGAGTTGTGACTCTTTTGAAGCCGGTGTGCGATATATCAGTGGACCCCACACCAGTTAAGTGAAGCTTGCAAAAGAAATTATTACCTAATTTTTATTTTTTTGATCAAATATATTGATTTTAGTAATTATTATTCAGTTTAATTTTTCTACCTTAAAATTATTATGTGTGAAACTTAAAAGGCCACTCGGTCGTACCACATACATACATACGATGATGGTTAAAAAATTAATTAAAAAATTAGGACTATTTTCCGTCTTTCATTAGTTCATATTAAAACAAGTTAAATTATACTGTTCTCTTTATTTAATTATTCTTAAATTCTAATGAAAATGACATATTAGCCTGTAAGGAATTTTGTTTGTATGTTTTCCTTAAGTTCTGAAGTACATGTATATGCGTACTTAGTTTTTAAATATCTAAACTTTAAAGGGAATTTTATTACGACCTTTATTTTCGTTACCATTTAAAAATTACATTTCTGAATGTTATCAGTTATATATTAAAAAAATAATTAGGCGTTTAAATTGTTAGACCAAAGTGCATTATCGTAACCATCCGAGACACTGCTCCAATGATATGTTGGATATGTATAGTATATATTTTACCAAAAATTTACTTAATCACAATTATTGGAAATTATCGCTCAAATTTTCCAATGAATTTGAAACGAAAGGTCAAAGCAAAAACAAAACAAAGAAACAGTGATACCTGCGCATACTTTTCTCACAAAATTGTCTGCACCATTTTTTGTTCCGTTTTGCCCAGAAATGAAGTTAGAATAAGTAGAGTAGGCTTTACTGTAACGCTAGTATGCCTAAATTGCCAAAATTACAACAACCACCCCCTAACTGACAGCACCTTATTATTATTTCACCATGGTTTCTTGTATGTATGTATATAACTTTTTCAATGTTGAATACTACTTTGTCATATGTATGTATATTAGATTGCATCACCAAAAAAAGTTGCGGTTTTTCCGCCGGGATTACAAAATGTATTATATTTTAAGACGTCCACCAAAATATTAAGATCTAAGCGAGCTGGACCGATTTGAAAATACCTCCAAAAATGGAGTTTTTTATGAATAAAAATAGTTTCTTAAGGAACTTTTTGAGAAAAGTCCCCTCAGATGACAAAACAGATTAAGCTTTCTTTTAGGCTTTCTTTTCAACGGAATCGTAATAATGAGATTTTTGATGCTGTTTTTTTACTTTTTTCAAGGATTGATTTACGAAAAACTTATATAACTGGGCCAAAACTATTCTGATTTAGACTTGCGGGATCTCGGTAGAAAGGTATTTTCCCACTCTTTTTATTTGTGTGCAAAAAAGTCATTCGTGTCCCATTTTTTTTTTTTCAAATACCAACACATCTTAATTCAACTTTGAATGATGTTCGTTCATCCTACCTTTCTCTTTCATCCTTTGAATGAGTTCGTTAGCAAAGAAATAAAAAGGGTGAGAAAATACCTTTCCAATGATACCCCACAAGTCTAGATCGGAAGAGCTTAGGTTCAGTTATTCAAGTTTTTCTTATACCAATCTTTGAAAAAGTAAAAAATCTCATTACGATTCCGTTAAATTTTTTTTTATGTTTTGAAAATATTTTTATGTAAACTTTTTAAGCTTAAACCGTTTTGTCATTTAAGGGGATTTTTTTCAAAAAACATCTTTAAGAAACTATTTTTATTCATAAAAAACTCCATTTTTGGAGGCATTTTCAAATCGGCCTAGCTCACTTAAATCTTAATATTTTTCCGAAATATTTTGGTGGACGTCTTAAAATATAATAGATTTTATAATTCTAATGGAAAAACAGTACCGCATTTTTTTGTATGGGGAGTGATGCAGTCTAATGTATATAGAAATGACTTGGGTGCACCATATTTTTAATTGTTTACATGTTTTTTGTTGTTGTTTTTAATAAAGATTTTCGCGCCTGAAGAAGCTAAGGAAATTAGCGAAACGTTGGGCATGAAGTGAAGAAAATTTAGTTTACTTGCACTTGCGCACATTAGATCCACAAAGCATATACAAAAAGAAAGATTTAAACACAAGGGATCAGCATAAATGAAGAAAAAAATAATTGTTTTCATAAATAACCTTTTTTGAAGGAAATGCATAATTAATGCTAAGGAAATTTATATTATTTAGAAAGTACAAATTATTACTTTTAACTTGATATACATATATAGAACACCTTTTTGCGTAGGCGGCCTTCGGCCGCGCTTAGGGATTATAACCCTCACTAAGTGGAATTCGCCTGGGCGTGGAACACCTCTTGCAGATAACACCTTTCTTTATTTTGTGGTTTGATTTGTCGACCAAATTAAAAATAATTTTTTTTTGTGATTTGATGCGGATAATTTAATTCTACCAAAAACGAGCAAATAGTGAAATTATGCCGCGTGGGCATGCATGGCACATATAAGTTGGTATAAATTTTTATAGGCATAGCTTATAATTTTTCACGGATATAAGGGTACGTTCACACAGAAGCGGAACCGAGCTGATCGAAGCCGTTCCGAGCTGTAGCTATATCAACTTGTTCATACAGAAAGCTTTTCCATGAGCGTTTTTGAGCTGAAAGCAAAGCAGTTTTTGATTTTGAATTTTCTATTTAATTTTTCAGCTTCATGACGCTGCTGTCAACAAAATAGCAAAATATTCAAATAAAAACGAATTTTACAGCTAATCTTTTGAATAAAATAGAGCAAATATTTTTGCCACTTTTCATTGGCGGTAGGTTTTGTGGTACGTTTGCAGCCGAGTCCATGAGAAAAGATCTGCTTCGCTACGTTCAGTGTGAACACCAGCAGCTTCACTTTGTTCCGCCTTGCTTCGTTCGGCGTCGCCCGACTTCCTGTGTGAACGCGCCCTAAGGTGTAAGTTTGCATACGCATAACGTATAGGTTGTGTTAGGTATCATGATACAAATAAAATTATAGTTTAAAAAACTAAAACCTCTCTATTATAATTGCCAATCGTACTGTACTCAGGTATGTAACTTGAGAATAGAAATCGCTGCATCTTTTAGGCGCATCAATATTACATAGTTACATCCCGAGTTAATAAAAGGAAGGTAATAAAAAGAAGGTAGTTTCAATAACCTACTTTTGACGGATAATAAAATTTTTTGAAGTTTCATAAATTGTGAGTATTATCAATGCCCTTGCCACTTTGATTATATTAACACAATAAATTGGAGCATATTCTTTCTTATCTTTTATAATAATATTTCCAATCAAAAATCGTTATCAGTGCTTGGTATTTTTTTACTACGAAATGCAAACTGTTAGAGGAGACTTCATCGTAATGGTTCTTTTTATTTTGTAATAAAAACAACGAACGCATTATGCTTTTTTTCATTTTCTTATTTTGAAAGAAAACTTGCGATTTAAAAATTCAATTCAAAAGAATGTTCATCCCAAAAAAAAACTTTTTATACCATTTAGGCGGCCGCTGTTGTGTAGTGGCTAGCAGTGTGCGCTACCATTCCGCAGGGCCTGGGTTCAAGCATGGTTCAACCCAACATAAACAAAAAAAAAGCACAAAAAATAGTTTTTTTTCATAGCGGTCGCCCCTCGGCAGGCAATGGCAAATGAAGAATAGCTTCTCATACAAATACAATCGCCGTTTTGAGTCGGCGTAAAACTGTAGATCCCTCCCTTTGTGTGACGCACCGTTGAAACTTACATCCATTCCCGTCTCGATCTGCTGGCAGCAGTATTGGCTACACGACTTCGGCAGAGCATCCTTCACTGCCATGACAAGATCCCAAAGATAGTGGTGATGTGGAGTGATTCCGAAACAGTCTTAGCTTGGATAAAGTCCGACCATCGGCGTTAAAAACCGTACGTGGCTCACCGTGTTAACGAAATTTTGGAGCTTAGCCGCATTAGCGAGTGGCGATGGGTTCCGCCACAAATCGGAGGAGAAGATTGGCCAAACACTAGCATACTTGTAAGCGCCAATCTATCTACATATATATATAATACGCGAAGGCATTTTTTGTTCAGGATAAAAGATCTGCACTGTTCGCTCGATTTTCAAAAATGGGGTGTCAAATTAAAGCACTTGGCCTGTAGATGTGCAACCTGGTTTTATTTTTTGGAAAAGTGTTGCCACCTGTTGAAAAATTAAGCTCAAATTATTTAAAAATCCAAAGTGAGGCTTCAAATCAGAAGGCTTGGACTGTATGTATGTGCAATAAGGTTTTACTTTTTCTATAGGAGTTGCCACCTTTAAAATCTTATATTCAAATTAAAAAATAAATCAATTATTATAAAATGGGTATCAACCAAAATGGTTCTGAAAAGCTTTGTTTCCTAGCTGAACTATAGGAGAGTTACCATCTGTTTAAAAAATCATATTAGGTAAGAAAAATACGTATCAGTATGAGTATGAGGATGAGTACCAAACGAAATGGGTTTCAGAAAGTAGTAATTTGAAAATATTTTGAAGAGGGTTGCCACCTGTTTAAAAAATCATAGTAGGTAAGAAAAATACGTATCACCATATGAGTACCAAATGAAAGGGGTTTCAGAAAGTAGTAGTTTGAAAATATTTTGAAGAGGTTAGCCGCCTGTTTGAAATGTCGAATTTAGTTTACTTATACACAAGTTATACCATACATCAAAATATGGATGTCAAATGAAGGAGTGTTAAGAACGCCACAATATTTTTGAGGTGTTGAATGAGGGCTGCCACCTTCTTAAAAAGTTAAATTCAAATTATTTAATAAGTTTAATGAATTATTAAAATATGGGTATCAATAGAAGAGAGTTTGAAATACTTTTATTTCTGAACTGTACTTAGCAGGGTTGCCACATGTTTAAAAATTCAAATTCCACTGAACTCGTCAGTTAATTAAAATATGTATCGTGATGTCAGGCGAAGGAGGGTTAACAAGGATTAAGCTTGAAAATACTTTTGAAGAGGTCTGCCACCTCTTTGAAAGGTCTAACTCAATTAACTAATACAGCGGTCGCCCCTCGGCAGGCAATGGCAAACCTCCGAGTGTATTTCTGCCATGAAAAACAGCTTCTCATACAATCACCGTTCGGAGTCGGCGTAAAACTGTAGGTCCCTCCCCTTTGTGTGACAACATGAAGGCGGACGCCACAAATCGGAGGAGAAGCTCGGCCAAACACTAACATATGTGTAAGCGCCAATCTATTATTATATTATTACCAGTAGATGTGTGGTACAGACTGTTCACTCTGACTAACATTTGGAATTTTTTTTAAGGTTTTGAAATTAAGTTTTGGGCGTTTTAACGCCATGCGGGTTCACTAGTTATTATTATCATAATATTTCTCTCCAAATTTACTTTTAAATTTCTCATAATATTTTGCAAAAAATTTGGCTTTGTGGTTAGCGTATCACCATTGACTTCAACCAATTTTGTATTAAAAATTTCCAATATATGCAAAGAGCTTGTTTTTGGCTTGTACAGACCGCCCTCCGGTAAACAATTAACATAAGTATAATTTTGATCACTTTCTTGATGCGTTCTGAGACCTAGTTTCGTCAACCCCATTTTTGAAATTATGTAGCCGGCAAAATTTTCAAGTCCATCATATTCCAGATCTTTGAGTGGACTGATGAAGCCTTCTGCTTTACAAAAAATATTAAATCTAGGGATCAGGTAGCATGAATTTTGTGAAATGTCATAATTTTATTAAAAGTCAAATGGTTAACAACAACAACGAATGTCATTAAATGGAACTACCTTCCTTTTTGAATCATGTTAGGTATAGTAACGGTGATCATAAATATGAATTGATAATGCAGGAAAATAAAATTAATATTCCTATATACATATGCATTGCGATTTTTGTTAAATATATGCAACGTTTTTCAGGTCAAATTTTTTTGTTACTTTTTTATAAAAATATGATTCATTCCTTATAGTAGAGGAGCCCACTAACTCGGGATTTACTCGAGCGTCATTTTGACCTATTCGATTTTGAAGATGATATGATAGGAAGAAAAAAAAGGTCATGTGATGTTTTTCCATCCAGCGGTAGGTAGAGAATCTACAGGCTTCCGAAAATGTAAAAAAAAAAACAGTTACATGGATTGCAGTGTGAGACAATGCAAAGAGAGTAGACGTGTTTGAGTTAACTGGCAAGAAATCACGTCTTTTTGTCCGTTTAAAGTAGATATACATACATACCGCGTTGAATATTGCAGGCGGCTGTCGAAGAAAGCCGCCGGGTCGTTTTGTCACTTTTTCGCTTTTTATTAATTTTAACTCCGTGTCATTGTTTTCCATTCGATAATGTCGGCATTGACAAGAAGAGCGAAGTTGCAGAAACAACAGCAACAATCGGCTCGAAATAGCAGTTCTTCGCTAAACACTTCAAGTTTGTCTCAAACTCGAAGTGCAGATCAACGGCAGCAGATCGAACACGCAGCGACATCACAATGGGTGAAGTTGTTAGAAGATAAGCTCAAGAGTCACGAAGAGAGCATAGTCAAACAACTGAGTGATTCCATGAAAAATCTGGAGGAAAGATTAATGCAGCGGTTGAGTGAACTATCTGGTGAGTTGTCGAATTTATAAGGAAGAATAAGTGTAGTGGAAGAGAGAGTTACAGCTATTGAGAGCTTGAAAGTGTCAGCTGTCGACGACATGCACTCTGAGCTTCTTTCGCTCAAAGCAGATGCGTGCAAAGCGCGCGCACAGACAGCAGTTTGAGAGCGCCGCAGTTTCAACGGATATAATAATAAATGGAGTACCGCAAAGCAAAGACGACAATTTGAGAGAATTGTTTCTGATGACGGAAATATGCTAATCTGCTGGTTTGCATGGTGGGGTTGGGCGTACGGAAGGGTCAAAAATGGGTGACAAAAAATTTACTCGAGCGTGTCAGATATTCACAAGGGATGTTAAATGGACCCGAGTGAACCTACCGTTCAATAATCTGACGATTCAAATGTGATGCAAGCTCGTGGCGTCTTCTTGAAGATGCAAAAAAAATCGCCATTTGGATTTACTCGAGCGCGTCAGATTTTCATACAGAAGGTTCATCTCGTCGTTCTATTCCGTAATCTGACGATTATCTGGAGGTGTTTTCTTAATCTGTCGGTTTAAAAAAATAATTTCGTTTCTGAGATGCACAGTCAACCAAACATATATTATTGTAACCAATTATTATTTTATCCGTGCAACTATTATGCAGCAAGTCCGGTTCGCCTTGGTCGTCAATTTCTTCTATGTTTTCTAACCGATTTGGGTAACAAAAAACCGATTTGAAATCAAATTCGAGTCAATACACTTTTGAAATTCAGAGCGTATTGAAATTTGGTTTATGCATCCACTTTGAATCACAGCGAACTGGTGTCGGTATAAACAATTAGTTAGTAAAGTTTCAAAGGTTGTATTTCATGTAACACCACGAGTGCTTTGATCGCCCATGATTGCGTGATACTATACTAAGATACTATATATAGAGTGAGTAAGAAGGGAGCGGAGTTTAACATATTTAAAGTAAACTTAAGGTTGCCGAATTCAAAATTATCTGAAAAGTGCGTGTTTTCCTTACATACAAATTCTTATGCCTAGTTATTTTAGCTGAGAAATTAGTAAAATTCACATACATAAGTTAAAAAAGTAATTTTTAATTGATATGTGCTATTAATTTTTCTTAATATAATTTTAATCTAATACTCCTTAGATTTACGATTATTTCAAGCCCAATTCAAACTATTTTGAAACTGGGATTAAAGTAATCGTAATCGAAGACGCACTTAATTACACATGTAATTTCATCGCCCAGCTCAAATTTAGATAAAGGCTTTGATTGGCATATACACATACTTACATATGTACATATGGACATATACAGCGGAGCAACACGCGAGCCTTTATGAGAGTTTGTTTGGATTAATTCTCACATTTCACTCGCAACTGGTATCATTTGCGAGCATTTGGTCATATGATTGTGACAAATAATATGAACGGAAAACAGCAAACAAATCAAAAAATATCAAATTTTGTAGAAAAATATGTAGTAGTTTTAAAAAACAGCAAGTGCACGCGCTAAACTTTATTGACGATTTTCGTTACACCGGCAAGTGGAAATCGTCAGATTATATACTTCCCGTTATCCTTAACCTGTTTGTTTCATAATAATAAAAAAATTAACCGCGCTCGAGAATGTCCAGGTAACGTTTTTTTTTGCTAGTTTGCGACCCTATCTCGCTCAAATCGTCAGATTATCGAAATGCACACTTTTCAGCATGTAACTAACCCATTATTTCTTAATCTAACGCTCGAGTAAATCCACCTATCAATTTTTTTTTACTATTCTGATAAGCTCTCCGATGCACGCGGCTCTACATAGATGGCTTAGATTTGGCAGAGGTACTCAACAGGATGCAGGGTATCCCCCATATGTTAATCTGACGCGCTCGAGTAAATCCCCGAATCCCCTCTTGAGCTCCCCTACTATTAGCCAAAACCACATAAGTCAAACTTTATACAAAGTTTAGAAAAATTTAACAAGTTTTCATCTTAACTTTGTACTTTTTAATCAGCATTTTTAGAAAAACTCTGGGTATGCAGGTACCTACATCAGTTATTTAATTTTAGTTAAACCAGTGCATGTTTTAAGTGGGTAAAAACGGGGCACCGAAATTATTTCGGTTTAAACCGAAACTGTGCATGTATGCATTACATCGTTTTTCTTGTATGCATTATTTCGTTTTTTTCGTATGCATTATTTCGGTTTTTTCATATGCCTTATTTCGTATGCACAGTTTCCATATGCACAATTTCAGGGTCCCACAATTTATACGTTATACTTAACACAACGTATATTTTATATAAATACTAACTTATGATTTAAATTTTTTTATTCATCTTCACTTTTAATTCTTTTCATACTAGAAATTGATACCCTGAAATTGTGCATATGAAAACTGTGCATACGAAATTATGCAATGAAAAAAACCGAAATAATGCATTAATGCACAGTTTCGGTTTGAAACCGAAATAATGCATATGAAAAACAACCGAAATAATACATATATGCACAGTTTCGGTTGAAAACCGCAATTGTGCATATGAACATTTTCGTTTGAAAACCGAAATAATGCATATGAGAAAAACGAAGTAATGCATACGTGCACAGTTTCGACTCAAAACCGAAATAACGCATATGACAAAAAACGAAGTAATGCATACATGCAGAGTTTCGACACAAAACCGAAGTAATGCACATGAGATTAACGAAGTAATGCATACATGCACAGTTTCGACTCAAAACCGAAGTAATGCATATGAGATTAACGAAGCAATGCATACACGCACAGTTGAAAATGGAAATAATGCAGATGACAAAAACCTGAATAGTGCACGCCCAGTTAAGGTTGCAACTCGAAATTACGCATATTTATTAAAAGAAGCAAATTATGGACATACATACATATGGGGAATCTTTTGAGATGGCGACATTTTGCTTGCTGGCATGTTGTTGCCGCTACAAAGCAGCTGCACTGCAAAGTGCGGTTTCTATACCTTCATTAATACTATTTATATGTGTAAATATCAATAAGTCGTTATTCGAAACAAAACTAACGGGTTAAATGACTAATTTACTTGCTTAAATCGAGAAAATCAGGAAATTTCTAGTGCAATTCGCACAAAATCTACTTTTTATTAAGGTATAACTTCTTGAGCGGTCAGACCAAAAGCTCGGGATTTTCAGACGTATATTTGTAGGTTCTGAGGAATAACATGACAGGTATTAAACAAATGTGCCAGTTACCAAATGCGAGAAAAAAGGCTGCTCACAACTGTTACTGAATTTGGCGTATTTTATAAAACGTGAATTTTCTTGTGGGAGTCGTTGAGCGGTACTTATTTGATATATATGGGTATAAAATATACTTCTTCAATTCTTCAGAAGAAGAATCCTAGGTTAGAGGACAATGTGCTGCTTATCATTGCTGAAAAATCTTCTTGAGAAAACGCGTGATCAGTGCCTAATTTTTTACTTAAAATTGGTTTTTCGTTGAGCACAACCAATCAACGGCAAACAAATTCATAAGCGCTGGTGTAATATTTTGGGTCTGTGTAAAAAATGCTGACCTCTAAACTGTATTTTAATGGTCAGTACAGGATAATTTTTACTGATTTAAATGCGAATGGTTTGTTTGTTACGCTTCCACGCTTTAAATACTCAACCGATCTTAATGAAATTTCGCACACTGGTTTCATTTAGCTTAGCTTAAAAGATAGGATAGCCTTTATCTCGATTAGACAGAGGGGCGTGGCACTTCCCATTCAAACGGAGTTTTTCATACTGCATATCTCTGGAAGTATTTGTGGCAGAATACTGTAACTTGGTATGGACATATATGAGATCAATACTGGAAAAAATGGAAAAGGGCCCGTGGCAACTGCCATACAGACTGAATTTTTTATACTACCACCTGTTAAAAAATTAACTTCAAATCATTGATTACTGAAGTCAGTTGGAATACCAAAAATAAGAACGCAACAACTTCTTTTAAATTTATACGCGTTTGCTTTAATCACTTTCTTCAATTTACAAATTCGAGGTATTTCAAAAGGGGGAATATCTTGCAAAGCGGCAGTCTGGCTGGTAGCGAGTCAAAAATAGAAGTGAGAGGCGACCTATTTCATACCTACCAGGCAACCTATTCAAAGTATTTAAGATTCACAATAGTTATTTTGAGATTAGTAGTATAAGAGTTACAATAATAAGGAGGTGCCAGACCTGCCGCGCTTCGTCGATTACAATATTTACAAAAATTATAAAACCAAATTTAAACTTAAGCCTCGCTGAGGTCCATGTCGTCGACATGCCGGCGGGCCTGCGGAGTGGTGAGCACCAACAACTCCTAAAGCTCCTCCAACGTTTCCAATGCCTTGGACATCAATTGTTTCATCTTTCTCGCGCGCTCAATTAGGGCTTGGAGGCTAGAAGCGGCCCTTCGGATGCTGCTTTTTGATTTTAGTGATAGTAGTGATGCACCCGCGCTGACTCCAATCGTTCGCCCGATGTCATAGCGAGGAAGACTTTGTAGATCTGCAACGATTGGTTGCTACAACAGAGCCGGCACTTGCATAATTCATCTCTGGATCTGTAAATATACATCGAAGTACGTTGCTAGTTGTGAAGAAAATTAAGGCGGACAACTGCAAAGAAGGGATGAGAATATTATAAAATGTAGTGGTTATGAGTGTGTGCGCTACAGATAGGGCGATTGGGCTAAGCAGGTGGTAATAAACAGAGCTTCGTTATGTTTCGCGTGACGATTCCGGCTTGGGTGCGGATGTCCACTACGCGAATATTCTGATCAGAAGCGGGGTGTAATTTTGTGACGCGTCCGATGCGCCACTCATTGGGGGGTAAGAGGTCGTCTTTAATGACGACTAGATCTCCTTCTGTAATGTTCGGCTTTTGCCTCTTCCATTTATGCCTCTTGTGCAGCTTCATAAGATACTCCTTTTTCCACCGTGTACTGAATTGGTAACAGAGCACTTTCAGTTTTTGCCATTAGTTAATAAGAGAGAGATTCACGTGGTTCGGTTCAGGGATTGAAAGGATTGAGGCGCCGCGAAGGAAATGGCCTGAAGTCAGTGCAAGTAAGTCGCTAGGATCCTGTGACATGGACGATAACGGCCTGGAGTTAAGCACCGCTTCAATGCGCACAAGACGAGTGTTGAACTCCTCAAAAGTGAATTTATGATTTCCAGCGACCTTTAGCGGATGGGTTTTGAAGCTCTTAACCGCAGCTTCCCACAATCCTCCCATGTGAGGAGCGTATGGGGGAATAAACTGCCATGAAAGGCCATGGTAGATGTAATTTTCAGCGACTTCCTTTGAGAATTCGTGGACAAAAGAGGAGAATTCCATCTGAATGGTGCTATGTTCTCCTATGAACGTTTTGCCATTGTCTGACCTGATTTTCTTGGGGATCCCTCGACGGAGGGCGAATCGGGCCAATTCCGCCTTGAATGCTTCAGTGGTCAAGTCGGAACAAAGCTCCAGATGAACGCCTTTGGTGGAGAGACACACAAACACACATACATAGGCTTTGGAGTATGACGCTCATCGTAGGGTAGAGGTTTTAGGCATAAATGGGCCGGCAAAGTCGACACTAGTAGTGTGAAACGGGAGCGAGTATGTCGACCGTGCTGGTGGTAAGGCAGCCATCATTAATTGGGAGTGCATCTTCTGCTTGAGTACCGTGCATACCTTGCAGTGGAAAATGCAAGTCTTCACCTTTTGCTTGAGTCGTGGGATGTAATATTCCTGCTGAACCATGCGTGTCATCAGCTGTTTTTCAGCATGTAGGAGAGTGGAGTGAAGGGAATCTAGGAAAAGAGTACAGTATCTGGATTTCTTTGGAACTATGATTGGATGACGTTCGCTATACGTCAGAGCGGCGTAGGATAGACGACCATTCACGCGCATAAGGCCATGTTTATCGAGAAAGTGGTTCAGAGAAAACAACGAACATTTTTTACTGACTGGCACCGGCTGCCTCCAAGTCTACAATAGTTTGCCCGTAATATTTATATTGAGCGGTTTTTATAAGTCGTAATTTGGCCTGATTTATTTCTTCATGGGATAAGGAAGTAGTGGAGGAACTGATGATTTCTGTGCTCTTTAATGAGACGATACATGTACGCAACTAATTTGAGGGATCTGGAGAAGGAAGAGAAGCGATCGAGGAGGTCGTCGCCTTCTGTCATGTGAAACGTTTCCACTTGCCTCTACCAGATCTTGCGGTCGGGATCCTCTTGTTCCTAAATCAGCTGGATTCTCGGTGGTGGAGACGTGGTGCCACGTAGCGTTGTTGACATCTTTGAGGATTTGGGATGTTCTGTTGGCCACGTAGGTTTTCCAGGTCCATGATGGTTTTTCCAGCCAAGCGGGCACGATGGAGGAGTCGGTCCACAAAGTAAGTTCATGAGCTGGCAAATCTAGTTGCGATCGAATTTGTGTCACTAGTTTGGAGAGAAGAACTGCCGCACACAGCTATAAACGCGGGAGACTCACAGTTTGCAGAGGGGCCACCTTGCTCTTTGCCGCAAGCAGCTAGGAGGAAATAGATTTGTATCCGTGCTGAACTCTTAGATAGATGCAGGCGCAGTACGCCTTCTTGGAGGTGACTGAGAAACTGTGTATTTGAGTTGACTTATCTGGGGAAAATTGTACCCATCGGGGTATAGAAATCCTTAATTGCGCAGAGATTTTCCCGGAAAGCATTCCATTTTAAAAACGCACCAGGCTTAACGTTTTCGTCCCAGTCTGTTCTCTCCGTCCAGAGTTGTTGGAGGAGCATTTTGGCTACAATCATTACGGGCGTTATCCAACCTGCCGAGTCGAAAAGTTTGGCGACAGACGAGAGGATCTGTCGTTTCGTGGCCGTGATTGTGTTCGGAAGCGGGTCTACGGAGTATGAGAAGGTATCTGTGAGTGCGTTCTACTTTATTCCTAGGGTTTTTGTAGAACTCGTGTCCTGCAACTGCAGAAATTGGGTTTCAAGGAGATCAGACTGAGGAACGTTTTTTAAGATAGTTTAGATTTAAGGGTATAGGTATAGGTATATAGGTATATAGGTCGTATAGGTGTATAGGTCGTGACCACCAGATAGGATGTCGTCGACATATATCTTCTTGGTTAATATCTCGGAGCTCCTGGGGTACTCCACTTGAGAGTCTTTGGCTATTTTTTGAGGGTTCTTATAGCCAAATATGGCACACAGTTAACGCCGAACGTCAGCGTTTTTAATTTATGTCCCTGTTCGGGCGCCATGATCACGTTTCCGTGATTACTGAAGTGAGCTGGAATACCAAAAAATAAGAACGCAACAACTTCTTTTAAATTCATACGCGTTTGCTTTAATCACGCTCTTCAATTTACAAATTCGAGGTATTTCAAAAGGGCGAATATCTTGCGAAGCGGCAGTCTGGCTGGTAGCAAGTCAAAAATAGAAGTGGGACCTCGCTGAGGTCCATGTCCTCGACACTCAGAAACGGTAATTCTCAGGAACAAAAGTGTCATAACGGTTTTTAGAGATAATTCCATGATCTAAACTTTTCTCTAATCTATTTTTATGATAAATCTTACGATTTAGCTGAAAAATGGTAAAAATCAATTTATGTGACCTTTGATCTTGACAAATTTTTTTTTACAGATAAGAACTTTTTAATTTTCATTTATCATGGTGTTCGTAACATTCGTACCAATTTTCTGCTTTATCCGAGTTACTGCAACATTGAAAATCTAACTTGACTGGAATAAAAGGAAACAATTTTAAAAACATGGTATAAATTGAGTAGCAATTAAAAAATATTAGTTACACGGGTTATAAATTGTAAGGAAAAAAATTGTCCTGCTATGTTGAAAACAAAAAATGTTTTTATTAAAAGCCCCATCTCAAAAGATTTTCCCATATATGTATGCCCCATTTACAACCGGCCTATACGTTGTAAAGCGAAATAAGAAAATGTACTTCTTTCTGCGTAGGCGGCCTTCGGCCGCGCTTAGCGATGGAAACCCTTACTAAGTTGAATTCTCTTTCTGTGATGCCGGAAAAGAGGGTAGGACGTATTTTTGCGCAGAACTTATTTTTGCTTAGGCGGTCTTTGGCCGCGGTTAAGCATTATAACCCTTACTAAGTAGAATTATCCTTTCTGTGTTACCGGAAAAGGGGTGCGGAAGTATTTTGGCGCAGAACTTCGTTTTGCATAGGCTGCCTTCGGCCGTGCTTAAGGATTATAACCGTTACTACTTATGTGGAATTCTCCTATCTGTGTTGCCGGAAAAGGGGTGCGGAAGTATTTTTGCGCAGAAGTTCTTTCTGCGTAGGCGGCCTTCGGCCGCTCTTAGCGATTATAAACCTTAATAAGTAGAAGTAATGCATATGAGAAAAAAGCGAAATCGTTTGCAAACCGAAATAATGCATATGACAAAAACCGAAATAATGCATTCGTGCACAGTATGCATATTTTCGTTTTAAAAGCGAAATAATTCATATGCAAAAACGAAGTAATGCAAACATGCACAGTTTCGGTTGATAACCGAAATAATGCGTATGGCAAAAACCGAAATAAAGCATACATACACAGTTTCGGTTGAAACCGGAATAATGTCTAAATGCACAGTTTCCATATGCGCAATTTCGGTGCACCATAAAATGTGTTTTGTATATATTTGTATTTATATAACCTGTAAATTGTCAAAGGTATAAGTTGGTATAAACTGTGATAGGTCCCACCATGCAACACATGAGAAATAGGCGACAATCGTCAATGGCAACAAATTGGCGACTCACCGATTTATTGCTGTGGGGAAAAATCGGCAACATCATTTCTTTCATGTCAACTTTGGAATAAATAAGCTATCAAAAATTCCCAAACTTATACATTTCGCGTTAACAGTATTTTCCAAAATCGTATAATTTATACCAAAGTCAGGATTGAAAATAGGAAGCCCCATAGCGAAAGAAAGAATTAATTCCGTTTCAAAATTAAAATGTTTATTAAAAATAATAAAATTATTCCAAATATCGCCTGTATAAGAAAACGACGCATTCAGGTAATAAGAACACGACTCGCCTAGGCGAGTTGCGTTCGGCGGACGTTGTAGAGCGACTAGTAATAGGCAATCAATACGATGGCAATATTGACGGCAATAAATTTGTTTCCGATGGCGAGACGTCTTCTTATTGCCGGCAACAGAAATTGTTTGGTGGGGTATAGCCTATAATTCTTCACAGGTATAAGGAGTAAGTTTGCATAGGTATAACGTATAGGTTGTGTTAGGTATAGTAACGGTGGCCACATATATGAATTGAAAATGCAGGACAATATTTAAAAAAATATACCCTCATACATATGCATGGCGATTTTTTGTTAAAATTGTGTAATGTTTTTCAAGTCAAATTTTTTCGTTACTTTTTTATAAAAATATGGTTCATTCCATAGCCAAAACCACATAAGTCAAACTTTATACAGAATTTTGAAAAATTCAAAAAATTTTCATCTTAAATTTGTACTTTTTAATCAGAATTTTTAGAAAAATTCTGGGTATGCAGATACCTAAATCGGTTATTTAATTTTAGTTAAACCAGTGCAAGTTTTAAGTGGCTAAAAACGGGGCACCGAAATTGCGCATATGGCATCGTGCATTTAGAAATTATTTTGGTTTAAACCGAAACTATGCATTTATGCATTATTTCGGTTTTCGTCATATGCATTATTTCAGCTTTCAACCAAAACTGTGCTTGTATGCATTACATCGTTTTTTTCATATGCATTATTTCGCTTTTAAAACGAAAGTATGAATATGCATAATTTCGGTATTTTCTCATATGCATTATTTCGGTTTTATATCGAAACTCTGCATGTTTGCATTACCTCATTTTTCTCATATGCATTACTTCGGCTTTGAGTCGACACTGTGCATGTATGCATTACTTCGGTTTTTCTTATATGCATTATTTCGGGTTTCAACCGAAACTGTGCATGTATGCATTACTTCGTTTTTCTTAAATGCATTACTTCCGTTTTGAGACGAAACTGTGCATGTATGCATTACTTCGTTTTTCTCATATGTACGGATGTACGGGGAGTAACATCGATACATCGATGTTTCTATGCATCGGAGAAATGAACATCGATGCTAAAATACATCGCCAAAAAAAACATCGATATATCGATGGTTTCCGATGTTTCGAAATTTGTTTGGAAAATTTAATACTTTTCAATTCCAACTCTCTGTAATTCAATTATTGCCTTTATTTATTTACCATTCCTTCCCAATAAATAGAATAGAAATGCATGCCGTCGTAAGTTCGCTGAGCCTAAAGTTCCAAGGCCCAATTTCGTTGAAATTTCAACGGGATCCCGGTCCTTTTTAAATGACTAAGTATGCATTTTTAATATCGAAAGATAAGAGTATACTCAGAATTTCTGAATGTTCTTTTTGAAAGAATAAATATTAAAATTCATGGTCAGTCAAAAAATTTTAGGAGCATAATTCGATGTTAAAACATCGCTGAAACAGGCATCGATATATCGTCTATTTAGCGATTTTAGGAAATTGTAAACATCGATGGCAAACATCGAATCCGAATCGAAAACCGATATTATCGATGTTTCAAAAATATCGATGCATCGTTTGCATCCCTACTCATATGCTTTATTTCGGTTTTCAAACGAAAGTGTGCAAGGATTTGAATGGGAAGTGCCACTCCCCTTTGTCTAATCGAGATAAAGGCTATCCTATCTTTTAAGTTGGGCTAAATGAAACCAGTGTGCGAAATTTCATTATGGCCGGTTGAGCATTTAATGCGTGAAAGCGTAACACACAAACAATTCGAATATATATCAGTAAAAATTATGCAGTGCTGACCATTAAAATAATTTTTAGAGTTGAGCATTTTTTACACAGACCCAAAATATTACACCAGTGCTCATGAATTTGTTTGCCCTTGATTGGTTGTGCTCAACGAAAAACCAATTTTAAGTAAAAAACCAGTAAGAGCAGCGCTGTCTTCGGCTATGCCGAAGGCTTCATACCTTTCATTTGAAAAAATGTATATATTCACACATATAAAAAAAATCATATCTAAACAATCAGGGGTATGGAAGATATACCTTATATAAATAGCACCAATCTAAGTGATTTTCAGTGCTGTGTGATCGGTATGTAAACCGGTAAGACAATTTAACGGGTTTAGCTTCCTACATAAAGGAGATATATCTCAAAAACTGGTATCTAAACAATCAGTGGTATAAGAGATAAAGCTTATACAGTATAGATTTTGACAATTTTTTCAGTAGACTTTGTATTATTATTTAAAAAATAGCTTACGAAATTTATCAGCTTTAGCTGTCCAAATAAAGAAGTTTTACAATAAAACCCCATATCTGAACAATAATTTGTATGGAGGCAATAAATAGGTTATAGTGACCCGATCTTTGTTCATTTTACTGTAAACTCTCTAATGAGTGAAAATAGTGTGAAATTTCATGTTTTTAGCTGCATAGATGGAGGAGTTATAACAAAAATCGCATATCCGAACAATCAGTTGTATGGGAGCTATATGTAAAAGTGACCCGATCTTTGTTATTTTCACTCTGTTGATAACACAGGTTTACAAAAAAAAAAGTGTATGCATATTAAACCAAACCTATATATCCCTATGTTATTCGACATGCTGAATGCGAATCCGAGGTCCGCTAGCCTCCATCACGTCAGGTTCGTGGTCATTTGAAGGTCAAGTAGGAAACAATTCATTGAATAAACCTGAAAATTCAATAAAATTCATCGGAATTTGACCTTGGGATGACCTTGGCATGACCTCCTGGGCAGGAGACCTCCATACTCGGTTTCAGTGACAACAAAAACAATTTTTTTTTAAATTTTTGTTGAATAAATTTTAAGTTCTATTTGACCTTCAAATGACCTCGAAGCTGACATTATGGAGGTTAACGGACCTCGGATTCGGGTTCAGCTAATGTAAAACCTTATGTATATGAATTTTCAGGTTTATTCAATGCATTTTTCCCTACTTGACCTTCAACTGACCACGAACCTGGCGTGGTGGAGACTAACGGACTTCGGGTTAGCATTCAGCGTGTCGAATAACATAGGGATATATAGGTTTGGTTTAATATGCATAAGTTTTTTTTTGTAAACCTGTGTAATGGGTGGAAGTACTGCAAAATTTCATGTTCCTTGCTATATAACTGAACAATCGGTTGCAAGGGAGATATATGTTATAATTACCCGATATTTGTTATTTTCACTGTAACATTATGTTAATAATGAGTGAAAATGGTGCGAATTTTCATGTTCCTAGCTGCATAAATGGAGAAGTTATGGCAAAAAATCTCATATCTGAACAATCAGTTGTATGGGAGCTATATCTTATAGTGGTCCGATTCTTCCGGTTTCGACAAATGATTAATACATTATAAAAAAACCATTTCCTACCAAATTTCATCCGGATATCTTGAAAACTTAGAGACTAGATTGCATACAAACAGACGGACAGACGGACATGGCTAAATCGACTCAGCTTGACGTTCTGATGATATAAGTATACATTTTAATGGGTCTATCTCTTCTTATTCTGCTACTTACAAACATCGGACCGAAGTGATCCGTGTTCTCTCAAGAAGATTTTTTCAGCAATGATAAGTAGCACATTTAACCTAGGATTCTTCTTCTGAAGAATTGAAGAAGTATATTTTATACCCATAAATATCAAATAAGTACTGCTCAACGACTCCCACAAGAAAATTCACGTTTTTATAAAATACGCCAGATTCAGTAACAGTTGTGAGCAGCCTTTTTTCTCGCATTTGGTAACTGGCACATTTGTTTAATAACTGTCATAGAAGTTATACCTTAATAAAAAGTAGATTTTGTGCGAGTTGCACTAGAAATTTCCTGATTTTCTCGATTTTACCAAGTAAATTAGTCATTTAAACCGTTACTTTTGTTTTGAATAACGACTTATTGATATCTAAACATATAAACAGTATTAATGAAGGTATAGACACCGCACTTGGCAGTGCATCTGCTTTGTAGCGGCAACAATATGTCAGTACGCAAAATGTCGCCATCTCAAAAGATTCCCCATATGTATGTATGTCCATAATTTGGTTCTTTTAGTAAATATGCGTAAGTTCGAGTTGCAACCTTAACTGGGCGTGTATGCACTATTCAGGTTTTTGTCATATGCATTATTTGGATTTTCAACTATGCATGTGCGCATTACTTCGTTTTTTTTCATGCATTACTTCGGTTTTGGGTCGAAACTGTGCATTTATGCATTACTTCGTTAATCTCATATGCATTACTTCGGTTTTGACATATGCGTTATTTCGGTTTTGAACCGAACCTGTGCATGTATGTATTACATCGTTTTTCTTGTATGCATTACTTCGGTTTTGTATCGAAACTGTGTGCATGTGTGAATTACCTCTTTTTTCTCATATGCATTACTTCGGCTTTGAGTCGAAACTGTGCATGTGTGCATTACTTCGGTTTTTCTTACATGCATTGTTTCGGTTTTCAAACGAAAATGTGCATATGCACTATTGCGGTTTTCAACCGAAACTGTGCATATATGCATTATTCCGGTTTTTTTCGTATGCATTATTCAGTTTTTTCATGTGCATTTTTTCGTATGCACAGTTTCCATATGCACAATTTCAGAGTGCCACAATTTTTATACGTTGTACTTAACACAACGTATATTTTGTATATATACAAACTTATGATTTAAATTTTTTATTCATTTTCATTTTTAATTCTTTTAATACACGAAATTGACGCCCTGAAATTGTGCATGTGAAAACATTGTATAGGCTTACAAGTATGGAAAGCGCCATTTTGTTTGTTTACATTTGAAAACAGCTGAGATCACCTGATTTTCAATTCTCTCATTCTCCGCGCAGAGTTACATTCAAGTTTCAGAAAAAAACTTTAAAATGTAAATTGAGAAATATTTTAGAAAAATGTGTTTTTATTCATTTGAATTCAATTAAAAAGAAATTAAAAATGCATGCCAAGTCTTGCATTTCTAATAATAACGATAAATGTGTATGTTCCAGGCAATAATTTAAAATATTTGTGAAACTTATCGTTTTGCTCTAAAATACAACAATGTGTGTAAAATTCGTTGTCATTGCTTCTGTTTTGAATATCATATTCGTGCCTGCCGGTGGAAAAAATAGGTAAATTTGTATTTGTTTTCAAGAAAACATATCAGTTAAAATATATATAGCGACATGCGGACAAGTAAGATAATAAATTTGTATGATGAATATCGCGGAAAAACTTTTGCATCAAAATTTCTATTCTAATTTGCATTTGAATTATGATATCAACAGGGATGCTTTGGGACGTATTTTTTGAAGACAATTTTCTTATAAATATTGAGATTGTTGATTTATTTTAGAATTAAAAAAGGTAGTTTATATTAAAAAATATATTTACACTAGCAGTAGGTAAATTACTTTTATTACGAATTGAAACGATTTTAATGAATATTCATGGTTACCATTAATAGTAGTATGAGAGTTAGATCCAAATGCATATTTGACAAGAAAGATATAATACAAGATTGCGCCGTCCTGGCGGCGATGACATATCTGTACAAAAAGTAATAAAAGTCGAATTGGATGTTGAAAGAAAATGTGAGAACAGCAAATTTTCTTAATAATAAATTTTTCGATAAGGAACGTGTTTTGATTGTGCTAATTTGTAATAGCCTGATTCATAAACAATAAAGTAGCTTAAAAAAGGCTTATAAATTGAAAAATGTTTGTAAACGGCAATTTACAAAGCTTTTTAAACTTTTTATTCTTTATTAATAAGGCAATAAAAATATATGATTTACAATAACTTTTAACAAAGGAAATACGAAATAAGGTGATTTTTGCGGAAGTGGGTATTAGTGAATTTCAGTGCATTTAAAGTTTCTGAGGTTTCGCTTACTTTTAGATCAGAATTGTCAAAATTGAGAAATTCAAAGTAGCAATACAATAATCATCGAAAAGAAGATTGCGCCCTGCTGTGATGATGAGTAAATTTACCACAGTGAGGAAGAATATAATAATTAATTTTATTTTTACAAATTAAGTGAGCAGTAATGCGTTTCAAGAACGATATTTCAGACAAATCGTTAATGAACAACTATTTTTCCTTCCCGTATGCTTTGGTTTTGGCAAAAAGTCATTTCAATCATTAAATAATATTATTTGCAAGAACCATTCGCTAAAATTGTAACTAACTTTTTATTATTTATTAATTCCTTTTTGATATTCAGCAATAACAAGATGGAAAAAAAATTATAAACCAAAATTAGTAATATTTTTATGAATGTAGTTATAAAAGTTCACAGAGGAAACGCCGGAAAACAATGTATTGGCAACAACATAAAATGTATGGCAATTTAGATGTCAACAGAATAATAACTACGATAAAAAAGCATGAGAGAAGTGTGCGAAAAACGGTCAACAAATTTCTTATAAAATATTTTGATTTTTGCTGGGTGTAAATGAAAACTCAATGAGTATAATTTAAAATAATAAACAGAAAAAAGATGGGTGCACCAAAACTTGAGTTAAATGTTTTTCCCAAATTCTTAAAAAGTAAACAAATCGATTTTTTTAATGTTACTTTACATCCATTTTCTTTTTTATGAATAAGGCCATAAGCATGTACCGTTTTTATAAATACATCTTATAGCAATATGATATATTTATTTATACACTTTTTGGCTGGCGAAATATGTAATTTTTCAACTTAATAAAAAAGCGTATTCAACCACATTACTTTTTTTTTAATATTGAATGGCGCAACACAACAACTCTTTTTGTTGCACGAAATCCTTGAACACGTGCCTGTCATCTATTTCTTCTGTTTCGACATTTCGGTATTTTGCATTTCTTTCATTTTGACGTCATTCGCATTGTCAGATTTTTGAAATTCGTTTTGGTTCGACATTCTGCTATTTCATAATTCTTTCATTGTCATGTCATCCATCTTCCATTTCTTACCTTCCATTGCTGTTCGCATCGTCGAAGGTGCCTGTCAAACACTGCCGCCATCATGCTTTTCAGTTTGGCAGGCACGTCCGCTGTTAGAAAGAGAATAGACAAAAAGGGGCATAGGATTCCATACTTGTAAGTATATACGATGATGTGAAAACTGTGTATACGAAATTAAGCAATGAATATAACCCAAATAATGCATACGAAAAAACCCGAAATGATGCATATATGCACAGTTTCGGTTGAAAACCGCAATAGTGCATATGCATACTTTCGTTTGAAAACCGAAATAACGCATATGAGAAACACGAAGCAATGCATACAAGTTAAGCTTTCCTTTCCGAGTAAAGCGTTTTTAAAAAATAAAAACGATGCTTTTCTTAATCCGCATCTCGCGGACAATTATCAGAAGTGAAGTCTTTATTTCAATTGACTCTTATTTATAAGCTAACATTTGTTTTCTTAAGAACTAGTTTCACAATGACGCTTTGGCGTTGCATCAGCTAGTGGATGGATGAAATGCCAATGCGTGAGAAATGCGATATTGTTTTCTTAATCAAAAGTTTACAGAAGGAACGGAAAAGACATTGTTGCACGTTATGTGTTGGCTTCAATGCCGCTGTGTGGTCTTTTGGTTTGATCTTCGATAGCAAAGAATTTAATTAAGAATGCAAAAATGCTGCTGTCAGCATTTTGGCTATTTGTTATTTGAGTTCAATATGTGATATTAAATTACAGAGGTTGTTGCTTTATGATTTTAATTAAAAACTGAGTATGGGAATATGCTTTCTGTATTTGAACTTTATTGTTTACAATATGTATTTAAACCGTTATGTGTGGCCTGCCGTTAACTCCCCCCTCCCTAAGATGAATCGTCACCGATTCTGCTCTATTTGCTGTTAGTGTTTTTATTCGAAATAAAATATTTTTATATTAGTTTTCTGGGAGTTCTAAATTTTCATTTTCTTTCGTATTTTTATGTGGTTTTTGCAATTTTGTACAAAGATAAATGGCAAAAATTATGCATAAAGTAATAATAATATACCAAATGAATGAATTGGTTTTAGAGCTTTTATTTTCTTCACCTAAAATATTTATGTTTTCTAGTTTTAAAAGCTTGTTACTGGATTCTATATATTCCAATATTTCAAAGTTATCTACATAGTTATATTTCAAATAGTTCCAAATTTTAGACTCAGTGTTTTCGTATGTGATATTATTTATCTCAGTTTGATTTTCAAATGTAATTAAATATGTCCCTTCTAGTGTTCGGTTTTCGACATTATTTTTCCCTGAAATTAGTATTGCCCCTTGTTTTATTATTTCAATTTTATTGTTCCGTTCCTTAATTTTTTTACATTTTCCTTGATTTTTATTTAAAATTTCTGACAAACATGATTATTCTTTTACTAATTTACAATATGTGTTTGTTAATTCAGTTTTGCAATTATAAATATTATAAAATTTGCTTTTACAATTTGTTACATTTCTGTCAATTAGAAGCTTATCACCTAGTTGAGCTACAACCCTTGCTTCATAAAACTTACAAGTTAATTCTATTTTTGGGTATTTAGTGTAAAGTACAATTATGTCATTCTTTTGTATAATTTTAAACTCTGAAATGTCCATTAAATCCGTATCCGTCATAGTTCCATGTTGATAATAAGTGATATTTTTTAGTTCGTCAAAATGTAAAATAGTTGGGTTTAAAATTCCCATCTTTCCAAAAGTTATTGCATTTATCATGTTTTGAAGTTCATGCAAAATAAACTGATTTCGTTTCTTCTTTATATTTCTAGCAAATGTGTCACCATTAATATTTTGTACGGTATCAGTCAGTTCTGTGATAATTTTAAAAATTTCTGAGTTTGTTGTAAACTGCTTGTTATTGTTTGAAATTATCATGGTCCGGAGTTCCTGCTATCCATTTCCAGAGTGTTCCTAATTCATTTATACCTCTTTTCTGTCTAAAAGTATTTTGTTTTAATTGTCCTAACAACGTTTCTATTACTAAAATTTCTGATTCGATCTCTGCATTGTTAAACTCTAATTTAGCGTTGTTATTTTTGTCGTAAAGAACACTGTTATAAAAACTTTGTTTTTCATCGGCTATAATATTCTCAAAATATGTTAAGTTTGTAATATGAAATATGTCACCGTACTTGCTGTAAATAGAAACATCTCCGTTTTCAATTAGTACATAGTCCTGTTGAGTGTAATCAATGATGTCAGCTTTTGTTAAACTGAGTAGTAATCCAAGAAGTAAAAGTAGCATGATGGCAATCTAAAATATTATAATTTTAAGTTATCTTTATGAACAATTCTATTCCTATTATAAATTATTGTCTTATTCCCTAGATTTTCCTTTACTTGTTGCTTTTTATACCTAGTTTTTAGTTTATTTCTTTCTCCTATAACTTTTTTGTAAATTATTTGGCCTGGATAAAACTGTTTATCCGTTCTATTTTTATTATGAGTCGCGAGAATTTTTTCCTGCGCTTGCCAGAGGATGTTGGGTAAATTTTCATGTTTTACTTTATTGTGGAAAACATCTGTTGGTTTGAAATTTATTACCGAATGTATAGTCATATTATATTGTTGAGCAGCTCTTAGAATTGTTTCTAAGTCGCTCACTATGTTGTATTCCTCTTTTATGCATCTAGCGATTTCGATTATTGTGGAATGGACTCTCTCTATTTGTCCATTAGTAGTTCTGTGCCTTGGATCGCAAAATAAATTTCAATATTTAATCTCTGCATTAATGATTTGAATTGAGGTGTTGTGAAGCTTGGTTCTAATGTGATTCGTTTTACATCTGGGAAAGTTTGGAGCAGTTCCCAAATTTTTTCCTCAATGTCAAATTTATCCTCAATGTTTTTTAATATTAGAAATTTAGAATAAGCGTCTACACACGTGATGAATTTTAACTTTTGGGCATAAAAAATGTCTATGTGAAATTGTTCTCCTTCTTCTTCTGGAATTGGAGCTTTACATATTGGAATTTTTTTAGGATGCCTATCGTATTTATTTCTATTGCATATTATGCAGTTTCGCACGTACTCTTTCATTTTCTTTCTCATTTGCGGCCAATAGTATAGCTTTTCTATTTGTTTCATATTTTCGTTATAGCTTCGATGAGCTCTGTTGTGTGTCTGTTCAATTGTACCCGATTGATCTTCTGTATTGATGATATCCATTGGAAAAAGTTTGGTGTACACAAATTTATTTTGAAATGTTTCTTTCAGCGGCCGCTGTATTTCGTGCAAATCCTCTACTGTGCAGTGTATTGCCGTTACCAAGTTAGGTCTAATATATTCTTTCAAAATTGTGAGTAGATTCTCAACTGTGTCGTATTCGATCAAGTGTCTTTTGTTTCCAAAAGTTTCGATTAGTTCATGGATAGTGAACCTATTTTTACATAATATAATTTGCTGCTTAAACTGGTTTAAGGGTTTTTTAGTTTCTTGTATATGAACGCTTTCGCTACTTTGTGCGGAATGGTGCGATTCATAATCTGGTGAATCTCCTGATTCGCTGCTCAAATTGTTCAATTCAATGCGGGATAGTGCGTCAGCTACTATATTAGTTTTTCCTGGCTGATACATAAATTTAGGAGAAAATTCTTCGATAAACGCGTGCCATCTTTTCATTTTGGAATTTGGGTTACGCGTTGATAATGCAAATGTTAACGGTTAATGATCTGTATGAATTTCAAGATAAGTTACCCCATATAAGTAGTTACGAAGGGTTTTCAACGCCCATACAATGGCGTACAACTCTTTTTCGTTTGTAGCATAATCTCTTTCCGTTTTATCGAGATTTTTGGATATAAAAGTAATTGCTTTATTTTCCTGAGAAAGCACTGCGCCTATTGCAACGTTAGATGCATCAGAAGTCAACACGAATTGTTTTGAATAATCGGGTTGCGGCAACTCCATTTCTGACGCTAAATGCCTTTTCAGTTTGTTAAAAGCAGAAATACCATTTTCATCTATTTCTATAGTTACTTTTTTTGACATGTTTTTTGAAACTCTACCGTTTCCTGCTGATAAATATTTGGTCAAAGGCTTTGCAATTGCCGCGTAATCCTTAACAAATTTGCGATAATATCTTGTAGTGCCTAAGAATCCTCTTAGTTCTCGTAAATTTTTAGGTATTGGGTAATTCAGTATCACCTCGATTTTATGGGGATCTGTTTTGACAATATTTTTGGCTATAATATAACCCAGAAACTCTATTACAGTTTTGAAAAATTTTGATTTTTCAAGTGAAATTTTCATGTGGGCTTTACTTAGTATTTCAATTACCATTTCTAAATCCTTCATGTGTTGTTCTAAATTTTCAGAAAAAATTATTATGTCATCCATATAAACGTGACATATTTTTCCTAAGTGGTCACGCAATATATCGTCCATTGCTCTTTGAAAAATTCTTGGAGCATTGTTTAGACCAAAAGGCATGCGTAAAAATTCGTATTTTCCGTTATTACTGGAAAAAGCTGTTTTCTCTATGTCATTTTCTGACATTAAAATTTGGTGAAAGCCCGACTCCAAGTCTATACTTGAGAAATATTTTGCTTTCCCCAAATTTGATAAAATTATTTTTGTATCCGGGATAGGGTAACGATCGGAAACAGTATGTTCACTTAATTTTTTGTAGTCTATAACCATTCTAAATTTCGGTGAACCGTCATCATTTGTTCCTTTTTTTGGTACGACCCAGATTGGTGAGTTATAGGGACTTTTACTAGGTCTTATAATTTCTTCATTTAACAACTTGTTAATTTCTTTATTCACAAATGAATTCACGGATAGGGGGTATGGATATTGTCTGCTCCATATAGGTTCCTTACTTTCCATTCTTATTTCTGCTCTTACGTCTGTTCTAAACGCAAAGCTTGTATTAATTATAAAATGAGTTTCTTCAATTTTATCTTTTATGATTTCTTTTAACACTGATAATTCCTCATTTTCATGTCTAGGATTTTTATCCAAATTATAATCTTCAGCTGATAATTCTGAGCCTCTTTCACTCAGTATTGAATAATTGTCTACGATATTGCCAGAATATTCGTCGACTAGCGCTTTAGGATCTTCATGTCCCAAAGAAAAATATTTATTTAGTATAATACTATTGCCGGTATAAACTTCGGCGGGCGCCTTAGGATTTTCCCGTCCCAAGGGGTTTAAATTTTCTGCATTTTTGCAATCTCTAACTTCTTTTTTTGTTTTGCCGGTAAAAACTTCGGCGGGCGCCTTAGGACTTTCTTGTCCCAAGGGGTTCAAATTTTCTGCATTTTTTAACTTCTTTTTTGTTTTGCCGGTAAAAACTTCGGCGGGCGCCTTAGGACTTTCCTGTCGCAAGGGGTTAAAATTTTCTGCATTTTTGCACTTTTTAACTTTCTTCATATTTTGTTTTTCACCTTCTTTTTTTATGTTGCCGGTAATTCCATCGCCGGGCGCCTTAAGACTATCATGTCCCAAGGGGTTTAAATTTTCTTTTTCGCACATTGAATATTAATATTCATGCTTTTTTTCAACTTTTTTATTTCCACTTTTTATTTTATAATAAATTTTTCCATTACGTAAATCGATACTCGCTTCTATACCCTTTAAGAAATTATATACTAAAAGAAGGTCCGATTCCAAATTTTCTATTTCGTAGAAAATTTGTTGGACTCCAAATAATGTTATTATGTGGAAATATTTTATAATAGAATATCCATTTATAGTTTTCACTCTTTTGTAGATGGATAACTCATTCTTATTTTCATAGACTCCTTGCTTAATGTAGCAAGTAGTCGCTCCAGTATCGATAAGAGCTTTTAGTTTCTTGTTTAGTTTTCCGTCGTGGACGGTGGTGTAGGGGAGGACGTCCCCTCTTCGCCTAAAAAATGACTTTCGTAAATATTATTTATTCTCTGTGATTTTTCCTGCGGTCGGAAACTGTGGGTGCTTTCCCGTGGTCGCTTCGGAGCGTGAGCATTTTGGGTTTGGACCCTATTTGAATTAGCATTTGTGCTAGCCATATGCGGTATAATATTCTGGTTTGAAAAACCGCTGGTTTGCCTCTGGTATTGTAGTTTTGGTTATACACTCTTGACGCAGATGGATCAACATAAATTGGCTCTGCTTTGGGTGTAATGTTCCTTGAAGGGAACCGCAAATTATTACTTGAATAATTTTGTTTTGCTTTGGTTCTCTCATTCGCGAAGTTTTGGGCAAAACGTGCCCTTTGGTTATTCGACTCTAGCTCTTGAGCCTTGGCTAAAGCATCTGGCAAGTCTTGCGGGTTTAATTAAAAAATTATATCCCTCAATGGCGCATTCAGACCAGTAATGAATGTTCTTAACGCATGGTCTCTATTCTTTTGGTTTAATTCCTTTGTGATGTCTACATTAGTGCCATGTGTCATTATGGTCTTATTGGTTAACAAGGTCAGTTTTTTGTTGACCAAGTTATAATACTCGACAACCGACATAGCGCCATGTCGAAGGACACTTAGCTCCTGCTCGATTATATGGGACGTTTGTCCGAATATGCGAAATCAAGACGAGCTATTAAGGCATCAAAGTTTAAAACTGTACCATGGTTCGTTAGCGTGTCGTTAGCGTCATGCGTGATTTTATTTCTTAAAATTTTAAGGGCCGCGAAGTATTTCCTACTTCCCCTTACATGTAAGCTCATTGCGTTATGAGCCGCTTCTCTCCAGCTAACATACGCGTTGATCTTTCCCGGAAATTCAGGTAAACATTTGATAACGTCCAGTGACTCCTGGCAAACTATGTTATCATTAGTGGTTTCTGATTGATAGTCAGTAGCCCTAGGGGTATTTACATCTACATGACCCCTTAGCCTATCAATTTCCTGCCTTAGCGTAATAGTACTTTCTGCTATTAAACGGGAAATCAGGTCCACGGTTAAATGTGCGTTGCCGTTTTCCATTTTGATTTTTTACTGTTTTTTGTAAAAATTTACCTTTTTTATTATTATTATTTGTATTTTTCATTATAGTGCTTTTTCACTTTGAAGTGTCCCGTAGGAATCGCAAAGCTAAGCTTAATTTATAAGACCGGAGTTCCCCCTTGTGGTGGTGAATCGCGGCTTTTTATTTAAAAATGTAATAAGCTGTGCTAGCCTTTTTTATATTAAAATTACTTTTATTCACATATGGACACTTCGTCGTCTTGTGATTATTGCCACAATTTTCGCAATAATGTAAACGCTCGTATTTTGGTTTGCTGGGACTATTGCCCATTAGAATGTTTTTTTTTTGTTTTGATCCCTTCTAGGAAGGAAAGGAGGCTTTTATACTCTGGAGGGTCAGGAGTTCAGAATCGCAGAATTAAGCTTAATTTATAAACCGGAATTGCGATTTCATTAGTAATTTATGGGCTGTAAAAGCCGTATTTTATATTTATTTTGCGAATCATTGCTACTGATTCTTCTTTAAGCGTCTCTTTGTTGTCGTAGTCCGCTGCAGTCGCTTTTTTATTTTTTCCAATAAATTTAAAAACTTTTTCTATACATTTAGCTTTATTTTCGTCAGTCAGTATGTCTTTGCGAGTGTTTACTTCTAATTCTAAGTTGTCTACAATGCTATTTATGTCGTCGTAGTCCAAACCTATTGGTAAAGCGTCAGTCATATTTGTATAGTTGTTTTTTACACATGCATATATATATATATATATAAATAAGACTTCTTAAGTGTAAATAATACAACTTACTCTATTCCATGTGAGCTTGCTGTTGTAATTACAGAAGGTAAGGTGTTGCGTGTTGTTGCCGCTGTCCTTATTGACGTTACTATGCCTTGCTCTATTTGTTATTATCCTCTTATTGTCACTTCGTTCCTTCTCAGTGTTTTTTAGGCTTTCATTTGTGTTTATGCCTTGCTGGTATCGCACAAATTGGAGGATCAGTTAGAAAATCATTATTTTTTGTTCACTGTGTCTGAAAGTACTTTAGAAACTTTGAGTTTTCCTTTGCCTTGTCGTGGCTCGTTTATTTGGAACACGCACTTTTATGATTTTCTCAATTTGGATTTTCTGAGATTTATAGTTAGTGCTTCTTGCTTTGCTTTAGGCGTTTATTTAATTTTACGCATTTAAATTGTTACTTTGTGTGGTACATTTGCTTGTAATTTGGAAGCTATGTATTATTTAAAGTGCACATAATCACTGTTCATTTTAAACACGGGTTTTTAAATTAACCGCATTTTTTATGATTAACCGATCGATAACGCGGTTTTAGATTTTTAATTTTTTCTCCTCCAGAAAGGATACTTATTTCTATTTTTTCCCCTTAAAAATGTATTCCATCTTTTTTAGAAATACTTTTTTAGTTCGGCATTATTCGTCTTTTTTGGAGAGGATACTTTTTGTTTTCTCCTTATTTAGCCAAAGACCTCCGTTTTCACACACGCACTTTCACCACTTTTAATATTCTTTGGGTAAGGATAATTGGCGTTTTCTCCTTATTTACCCAAAGATATTAGTTGCCACTAGCAGTTTTAAATTCGCGAGTGCCCCACGATGTTGGGCGCCACTTAAGCTTTCCTTTCCGAGGAAAGCGTTTTTAAAAAATAAAAACGATGCTTTTCTTAATCCGCATCTCGCGGACAATTATCAGAAGTGAAGTCTTTAAGCTAACATTTGTTTTCTTAAGAACTAATTTCACAATGACGCTTTGGCGTTGCATCAGCCAGTGCATGGATGAAATGCCAATGCGTGAGAAATACGATATTGTTTTCTTAATCAAAAGTTTACAGAAGGAACGGAAAAGACATTGTTGCACGTTATGTGTTCTGGGCTATTGGAATGCGGTTATGTTTACATTGGCTACAATGCCGCTGTGTGGTCTTTTGGTTTGAATGCAAAAATGCTGCTGTCAGCATTTTGGCTATTTGTTATTTGAGTTCAATTAAAAATTTAGTATAGGAATATGCTTTCTGTATTTGAACTTTATTGTTTACAATATGTATTTAAACCGTTATATGTGGTCTGCTGTTAACTTACATGCACAGTTTCGGATGAAAACCGACACATATACATATATGCGAAAGTCTGCGAATCACGGGAGTTTTTGTTTTGTTTAAAAAATTCCTAAACTAAGCTAAATAATGTACCTTTACAATCCTTCCATTTTTT
>NW_023458715.1:149887-150942 GCF_013731165.1 Rhagoletis pomonella
AAAAAATAAATAAATAAAAAGATAAAATAAAAATATTAAAAATAAAAATAAAAATAAATAAAAAATAAAAATAAATAAAAAGTGCGTTGAAAACATATTGAGAACCATTTTGCCTCTACCTTGAAAGGGTTAAAAAGCGTTTCATATATGACAGACTCTGCATTAAAGGGTTAAATGCTGCACTTTCGTAAAGATATCGACCAGTATAACCATTTTTGTTATATAAATTTTTTTGTGAAAGTTGATAGTTTACGAGTTATTAGGGTTTAAAGGTAGCTTTTCTTTTTCCAATCTGGCCACTCGGGTGCAGCATCCAATGTCCCAAGAATCGAGTCTTAAGATAAAATAAAGAGAAATCTTTCAGAAACAGTGCTAATGGTGTATTAAATATAGTGTTTTCTAGTGAAATGGGAGCCAAAATCAAAATTTAAAAAAGTGACATTTTGAACGGTATTTTGAGGGTTAAGTTATTTTTGTTGTAACTTCTCTATAGTTTTCCTATATTATATGATCATTTATTTTCACGATGAAATATTTTCATTCCATTATGTCTTTTCTAAGCGAAGATCTACGATTTTGAAAAAAAAAACTCGTGTTTTGCCTTAAGTCGACGCCTGTAGCCATTGTGTATCACAACTTTAAGTTATCGATGCAAATTTTTTAGACCCCCCCTTCGCCAAATCCTGGCTACGCCACTGCTTTTTGTTATAAAATGCATAACCGGTACGGTCTCTAAAAAAATACCTTTTTTGTATTTTTTATTATACTAATATTTTAGACTTTGAAACGAGGCACACGATTCGACTTGTTAAAAAACGAAACAAATTTCAACTTCTTAATTTGAAAATTTGCATTATATATTGCATTTTTTATGATTTGCATGCAGCTGTGCAGCCTTCACACAATTTTATATTCCTCGAACAATAAGCCAGTTTTAGTGCTATTCAAGACCTTTAATTTAAGCCAAGGTAGAAGCCTCTAGGCCCTTTGAGAGCTAAATTATTACGATTCTTAAGTTAAGCTTCAAAATTTCATTCGACATTTTACGCAACTTT
>NW_023458715.1:151042-152077 GCF_013731165.1 Rhagoletis pomonella
ATTGCTGAAGAAAGTAGTCTATCCCCTTCAAAGCATTTTGAAACGGAGCCTCGGATGCAGCGACCTCGCGAGCTTGAATTAACTTCGTTTGTGCTTGGAGGAGACTATCCAATTTATTCCTAATCTCCGTATTCTGTTTATCAAGAGATGTGCGATTACGCTTGGGCGTTGAAATCTGGAATGGCAAGAATGATACTCGTACACTTGATTTGATATGTATCGACTCATATCTTCTATATATGCATATAAAATTCAAATTTTGTATGTATGTATGTGGGTTTGAATGACGCTGTGCACTACACCTTTCCAATATATTGTATTGGTGTAGACTTGGTAGACTAAGATATATCAACCCAAAACTCGAAAAAATGGGGCTTTTGGAAAAGAGGACATAGCACCTCTATTTGTGAAACCTGCGAGTATAGTATAGTACTTACATAATCATAGGCCCCGTTGCTATTGTTGTTGTTATTGGAACTGCAGATGCTCTCGCTTTCGAAAGTGCAGGTGGGAGTTTCCTCCCTAAAGTCCGGTAAAGTACAGGTTCTGTAAGGTGGTATGAAATAAGTCATCAACTTTCTCCGTGGTACTTTTATATTAATTACCTTCTCTTCTGGGATACGTGTGGGAGAAATGACATATCAGCGCTAAACTCCCAGTCAATGGAGTCATTATATATCGGTTCAGGTATATTATCTCCACCTGCGCCTCCACTCTTCGATTTTTGCGCTCCCTTAGCTCTGTACCTGTAGCTTTCCCTCAAGCTAGTCCAGGCCAATTTGCATTCATTCACTGTAAAAAAACAGAGATTATCAAACAAATGCGTGTGAATGGATCACCTAACATACCACTTTTATCCATCGAGGCACTTATCTCATCCCAAGCTTGATCTACAGCATATTTGTTGCAATGCTTTTCGTTGCCATTTTCCACCTCCTTTATAAGCGGTCTCTTGTCTTCCGTAGTGTAATTTACCGCGCGCTTTTGCCGTTTTGAGGTGCTTGGTTTTTCGCTCAACTCCATGGCTAAAATAGT
>NW_023458715.1:152177-154845 GCF_013731165.1 Rhagoletis pomonella
TCCTAAACTAAGCTAAATAATGTACCTTTACAATCCTTCCATTTTTTTATAGAAATTATCTCTGGTTAGTTTTTATTAAAAAAAAAAACATAATAACGTGCGCGACATAACGTACGCGACAGATTTTTCCCCCATACAATATTTTTACTAGTAACACATACTAAATTCAATTTTTAATTATTTTTTTCAGTTATTTCCACTGTTTCGCGTTTTCAAAACCTTTTTCCGCCATCTGAATACGAAATTTAAAGTTATAAAGCCGTTTGAATTCATTTGCTTGCTCGGTTTACATTTTCATGGAAACCCCTATATGACAAAGACCGAAGTAATACATACATGCACAGTTTCGATTCAAAAGCGAAGTAATGCATACAAGCAAAACGAAGCAATGCACACATGCACAGTTGAAAATCGAAATAATGCATATGACACGCACAGTTAAGGTTGCAACCAGTGTTGCCACACCCGCAATAAAGTTTAACAAAAACTTTCAAAAAGTTTAACAAATCCCGTTAAAATTAAGCAACTTATTTATCGGATCTTAATAAAAAGAGAAATGCCTGGAGTTACTGCTTGTTTCTTCCTGAGCTTGGTAAAATGGTTATAGAAATAAAAAGTAAGCAAGTCAGTAAGTAAAGGCTCTCTAAGGCTGAGTTTTGTCGTCAAAAGTAAGGATGTTAGGCTGTAGGTAGGATGTATAGGCACTTAAGTTTAATTGTGGATTGTTGTTTAAATGCCATTTAGCTTTCCTTTCAACTTTGTTTAAATATGCCAAACAATTGGCAGCACTGCTGCTTATTCCTTGAAATTGTTGTTGCATTTGCATGTTTGTTTACATTTTCTGCTGAACAGCTGATTGTTTTAGGTGGGATTTGGTGGGATTGATTAAACAACCTATCAATCAATCTGGGTTGTTTGGTATAAACACAGGGTTGCATATCTCATATTTAAATAGCAAAATTGGCCATTTAAGTGTAGACTAAATGTATGATCTGAAAAGGAATAGTGAAAATTAATCAACAATCTCTACTTAAGTAGGCCATCTGAAATCGGGCCGAACAGTTGCTAAATTTGAAAACTATTACACATTCTTTCAGGCTTTCAACACATACTCCTATAATAGTTATCTGCCCTTTCGCTAGTTTTTTGAATGCATGCAAAAAACGAGTTAGGCATCATGTTATCCAAAATGTGCGTGTTGATCTTGTCACGCAAATGAAGGGACCTAAAGTTCTAGGTAGCCTCCGAACGGCAAATGGTTTTTATGAGAAGCGATTTCGAAACGAAGAAAATTTTAACATTTTAACAGGCAGGAAAACCTTAAGCAATTTTGCTTAAATTTAAGCAAAACGGCAACGCTGGTTGCAAACTCGAACTTACGCATATTTATTAAAATAACCAAATTATGGACATACATACATATGGGGAATCTTTTGAGATGGCGGCATTTTGCGTACTGGCATATTGTTGCCGCTACAAAGCAGCTGCGCTGCCAAGTGCGGTTTCTATACCTTCATTAATACTATTTATATGTGCGAATATCAATAAATCGGTATTCAAAACAAAATTAACGGTTTAATGACTAATTTACTTGCCAAAATCGAGAAAATCAGGAAATTTCTAGTGCAAGTCGCACAAAATCTACTTTTTATTGAGGTATAACTTCTTGAGCGGTCAGACCTAAAGCTCGGGGGTTTTCAGACGTTTATTTGTAGGTTCTGAGGAATAACTTGACAGGTATTAATCAAATGTGCCATTTACCAAGTGCGATAAAAAAGGCTTCTCACAACTGTTACTGAATTTGGCGTATTTTATAAAAAACGTGAATTTTCTTGTGGGAGTCTCGTTGAGCGGTACTTATTTGATATTTATGGGTATAAAATATACTTCTTCAATTCTTCAGAAGAATAATCCTAGGTTAAAGAATAGTGTGCTACTTATCATTGCTGAAAAATCTTCTTGAGAGAACGCATGATCAGTGCATAATTTTTTGTTTTTCGTTGAGCACGACCAATCAAAGGCAACCAAATTCATAAGCGCTGGGTAATATTTTGGGTCTGTGTAAAAAATGCTCACCTCCAAAAATCATATTAATGGTCAGTACTGGATAATTTGTACCAATATAAATGCGAATGGTTTGTTTGTTACGCTTTCACGCTTTAATTACTCAACCGATCTTAATGAAATTACGCACACTGTTTTCATTTAGCCCAACTTAAAAGGATAGCCTTTATCTCGATTAGACAAAGGGGCGTGGCACTTCCCATTCAAACGGAATTTTTCATACTGCATATCTCTGGAAGTATTTGTGGCAGAATACTGGAACTTATTATTTAGATATATGAAATCAATACTACACACTTGGAAAAAATGTGGGTTTTTGAAATAAGGGAAATTTCCCCAAACATGCAAAATCGACGGTATTTAGTCCACAACAATAAATTTATGTATTTTTTATAATACTAGTATTATAGATTTTGAGACGAGCAACACGATTCCACTGTTCAAAATTCGAAAAAAAATTTGAACACCTTAATTTAAAAAATGCATTATTTATTGAATTTTTTTCTATTTGCATGCAGCTGTGCATCCCTCACTCAATTTTATATCCCTCGAGCAATAAGTGCAATTTAGCCAAGGTAGAAGCCCTCTGAGAGCCAAGCTATAA
>NW_023458715.1:154945-156481 GCF_013731165.1 Rhagoletis pomonella
TGCATTATATATTGCATTTTTTATGATTTGCATGCAGCTGTGCAGCCTTCACACAATTTTACATTCCTCGAACAATAAGCCAGTTTTAGTGCTATTCAAGACCTTTAATTTAAGCCAAGGTAGAAGCCTCTAGGCCCTTTGAGAGCTAAATTATTACGATTCTTAAGTTAAGCTTCAAAATTTCATTCGACATTTTACGCAACTTTTTTTCTAATTTCGAAGTAAAAATTAGTACAGCAGTTTCGAAGTTTTGTTTAAAATTATTATAGCTTGGCTCTCAGAGGGCTTCTACCTTGGCTAAATTGCACTTATTGCTCGAGGGATATAAAATTGAGTGAGGGATGCACAGCTGCATGCAAATAGAAAAAAATTCAATAAATAATGCATTTTTTAAATTAAGGTGTTCAAATTTTTTTTCGAATTTTGAACAGTGGAATCGTGTTGCTCGTCTCAAAATCTATAATACTAGTATAATAAAAAATACATAAATTTATTGTTTTGGACTAAATACCGTCGATTTTGCATGTTTGGGGAAATTTCCCTTATTTCAAAAACCCACATTTTTTCCAAGTGTGTAGTATTGATTTCTGTATCTAAATAATAAGTTCCAGTATTCTGCCACAAATACTTCCAGAGATATGCAGTATGAAAAATTCCGTTTGAATGGGAAGTGCCACGCCCCTTTGTCTAATCGAGATAAAGGCTATCCTTTTAAGTTGGGCTAAATGAAAACAGTGTGCGTAATTTCATTAAGATCGGTTGAGTACTTAAAGCGTGAAAGCGTAACAAACAAACCATTCGCATTTATATTGGTACAAATTATCCAGTACTGACCATTAATATGATTTTTGGAGGTGAGCATTTTTTACACAGACCCAAAATATTACCCAGCGCTTATGAATTTGGTTGCCTTTGATTGGTCGTGCTCAACGAAAAACAAAAAGTTATGCACTGATCATGCGTTCTCTCAAGAAGATTTTTCAGCAATGATAAGTAGCACACTATTCTTTAACCTAGGATTATTCTTCTGAAGAATTGAAGAAGCATATTTTATACCCATAAATATCAAATAAGTACCGCTCAACGAGACTCCCACAAGAAAATTCACGTTTTTTATAAAATACGCCAAATTCAGTAACAGTTGTGAGCAGCCTTATTTATCGCACTTGGTAACTGGTACATTTGATTAATACCTGTCAAGTTATTCCTCGGAACCTACAAATAAACGTCTGAAAACCCCCGAGCTTTAGGTCTGACCGCTCAAGAAGTTATAACTCAATAAAAAGTAGATTTTGTGCGACTTGCACTAGAAATTTCCTGATTTTCTCGATTTTGGCAAGTAAATTAGTCATTAAACCGTTAATTTTGTTTTGAATAACGATTTATTGATATTCACACATATAAATAGTATTAATGAAGGTATAGAAACCGCACTTGGCAGTGTTATGTTTTTTTTTTTAATAAAAACTAACCAGAGATAATTTCTATTAAAAAATGGAAGGATTGTAAAGGTACATTATTTAGCTTAGTTTAGGA
>NW_023458715.1:156581-160085 GCF_013731165.1 Rhagoletis pomonella
TGGTTGTTGGTTTTGTTGGTTTTTGTTAATATTTCTATTATTAGAATGTCTAACTTTTAGGTGTGCTCGTCCTTAAGTTATTTGTTTTTTGTTATTTTATGGCCTTATAACAATTATGTTCAACAATTTTTATGAGCTTGAGGCCGTTTTAAGTGAAAAACTTAATGTGGAAAAGCAACAATAATTTGAAAAAAATGGTAGAAGTGATAGCTATTTCGGAAATCACCACATTTCCTCGTCACACTCCTTTCAGTAGGATTCGAACCGACGATCACCACTGACTCAGCCAGTTGCCCACGCACTGTGCTAAGTTTGCCTTGCTAAAGCCTACTATCCACCTCCCAAGAAAAGTCTCAAGAACAAATCTATATATTTTTCTTTTGCTTGATAAGGAATTTTGACGTTTAATTTATTCATTGTGAATAGCACTAAAAAAGAACAAGCAGGAAAGAGAAATTAAAATGTAAACAAAACTGACGGGCAGTAAACGCAAAAATGGATAACAGTTTGTAAGTTTGTTCTAAAATACTAACAAAAACCGTGATTATATGTTTATTGAAATTACAGGATTGATTTAGAAATGTCTCTAAGCTGCAGCATTCTGATGACGGGGCTAGAATTGCTAGACTCCTACGAAAAGATCGGGAGGAGCCCCTCTTATAGGGTTCATCCGTATCTTGCGGACAGAGGAGAGAAGGGTAGGTTTACGAAAGATTTCGAAGATTTAAGAGCTTCACCACAACGATTTGCCGAAAATTTTCGTATGCAACCGGAGACCTTTGACGAACTTTTCGATATACTAGAGCCGCATTTGCGAAGGAAAAGAAATACGAGGCCACGAGACTCCATCCCCGAAAAAGCCAAACTTGCTATTGTTCTCGAGTATGTTATTTATGATATTAAATATAGTTGACATTTTCATATAGCATTGTGCAAACATGGTTTTCAGGTACCTGGCATATAGCATCTTGCTATCGAATAAGCCAGCAGCATTTTGGGAAAATCATAACGAAAGTGTGTTCCGCAATCGTAGAAGCTTTCAAGACTGAAATACCAGAGTGGTCAGAAGACAATCTAAAGAAATTCTCAGATGGGTTTAGCGATGTGTGGAACTTCCCAAATTGTGTGGCTGCTATAGACGGCAAACATGTTGTTATAAAAGCGCCACGAAAAAGTGGAAGTGTTTTCTTTAATTACAAAGTAAGTTGTATCTTATTTCGTTTGCATATACAGCTATACACAAAATAATTTTTCAGGGATTCTATTCAGTGGTTCTTCTGGCAACTTGCGACGCTGTTTATAAATTTACCTATGTTGATGTAGGAGCTTACGGTAGCGAAGGCGATTCCAACATTTTCAACAATTCAAAATTTGGCGAGAGAATATTAAGCGATAGATGTCTATTCCCATCAGATACTACGATCATGGGTAAAAGAGTTCCATTTTTCATGGTTGGAGATGACGCATTCCCATTATGTAAACGAATCATGAAGCCATACAGTGCAAAACCATTGTCGCCGGATGAGCGAATTTTTAATTATAGGCTGAGTAGGGCACGACGCTGCATAGAAAATGCATTCGGTATATTAAGTGCAAGATGGCTTTGCTTACGGAAGGTGCTTTTTTGTAGTCCAGATCGTGCTCAAATTATCATTATAGCCTGCTGTTTATTACATAACTTTTTGTTAAGAAAATCACAATCTTATTGTGATAATAATTTCTCTGGCTTTGAGGATACAAACCGAATCTGGGTACACGGTGAATGGGAGCCATTAATTTTAGGTGACTCCTTTATTCAGAGTAATTTGCCTGCGTTCCGAGGAAGAGCTACGGATTATGGAAAGTTTATAAGAAATATTTTAAAGGAATACGTTAACTCGGAGTCCGGATCTGTTCCATGGCAGAACAGCGCTGCATTTGTATAAGCATCTATTGAACTTTTTTCAAATTAATTTTAATTATTTGTTTTTATAAAAGTATAGGTCATTGGTTAACAAAAAACGTACCAATCCAAATTTCAAACTCTGTATTTAAATTAGAAAAGTTCATCTTTTATTTCTCGTAGTGTGGCTATTTTAAAGAAGTAAAGAATAAACGAAAGATTGTTACACGTTATTTGAACTAACTGTTTACCTTTAGTTTTAATTAAAGCAAGATTCTATAGTCGGGGCTATTACAGGGTCCATCGGAATTGCATTTTTACAGACTTGGATTGCAAAGTATATATTGACGGCTGAGTGGAAGATCGAGCTATCTCGGCAACCCGTTCGAAAACGCCCTATCTCAGAAATCTTTTCAAGAACGCCCTACTTCAGAATATGGTTGAAGAATGCCCTATTTCAGAATTTTATTGAAAAATGCCCTATCTCAACTAAAAATATAATGAAAATATGTTGGGTTATGGCGTTTTTGAACCGAATTCTGAAATAGCGCATTCTTCAACCAAATTCTGAAGTAGGACGTTCTTGAAAAGATTTGTGAGATAGGGCGTTTTCGAACGGGTTGCCGAAATAGGTCGATCTTCCACTCAGTCGTCGATGTGTGATACTTTGTTAGATATTTCGATTCAGTGATCGTGTTTTCAATTTATAGTAAGCATTGGACCGGATGGTTTGTGAAATAACCTCAACTACATCGACTTGGCAAAAAAAACTTATTTTCTTACGAATTATTTAGCTTATGTATGGCAACCTTTTGACACAAAACCTTTGTAAACTCGACACAGGCCGCGTCTGCAATTTCCTTTGGCCATTGCTGAAGAAAGTAGTCTATCCCCTTCAAAGCATTTTGAAACGGAGCCTCGGATGCAGCGACCTCGCGAGCTTGAATTAACTTCGTTTGTGCTTGGAGGAGACTATCCAATTTATTCCTAATCTCCGTATTCTGTTTATCAAGAGATGTGCGATTACGCTTGGGCGTTGAAATCTGGAATGGCAAGAATGATACTCGTACACTTGATTTGATATGTATCGACTCATATCTTCTATATATGCATATAAAATTCAAATTTTGTATGTATGTATGTGGGTTTGAATGACGCTGTGCACTACACCTTTCCAATATATTGTATTGGTGTAGACTTGGTAGACTAAGATATATCAACCCCAAACTCGAAAAAATGGGGCTTTTGGAAAAGAGGACATAGCACCTCTATTTGTGAAACCTGCGAGTATAGTATAGTACTTACATAATCATAGGCCCCGTTGCTATTGTTGTTGTTATTGGAACTGCAGATGCTCTCGCTTTCGAAAGTGCAGGTGGGAGTTTCCTCCCTAAAGTCCGGTAAAGTACAGGTTCTGTAAGGTGGTATGAAATAAGTCATCAACTTTCTCCGTGGTACTTTTATATTAATTACCTTCTCTTCTGGGATACGTGTGGGAGAAATGACATATCAGCGCTAAACTCCCAGTCAATGGAGTCATTATATATCGGTTCAGGTATATTATCTCCACCTGCGCCTCCACTCTTCGATTTTTGCGCTCCCTTAGCTCTGTACCTGTAGCT
>NW_023458716.1:0-2790 GCF_013731165.1 Rhagoletis pomonella
AAGTCAGCCTTTCGACATAAGCTACTTTTCCATACGAACACAGATATGTTACTAATCCAGAAACTGCTTAATTCAGAAATTTAAACACGAACACAACAAACGTGAATAGTTAAATTAATTTGTATGCTATGCAATATTTTGTACCCACAGATGTGTGTGGGAGAATATGTATCAAATATGTACATACTTATATACATAATAAATACGCATAAGAACCCGAAACAGTTTACCCGATTCACTAAAATAAACAGTAGTATACGGTGGTCAATTTTCACATGGCTGTTAAGAAAGAAGAAGGTAAGAAATTCATATACATTTAACACAAACACCAGGGAATGCTACGCATAACTTTTTGTCGAATAATTTCATATTATAATGCAAAATAGAAACTTTTTGCGAATTCACTTAATAAATTTTGAAGAGAAAAGAATAATGCCATAAAGGAACAAAACAATACAGGAGTGTTCGAATGAAAAAAATTAAACTATAAAAAGGAATTCATCTGAAATTAATAAAGAATCTGGATGTCGATGTCGATGCTAAATATATGCGGATAATTTGGTGCGACTCTATTAACTGATCCTATTCGAGGAATAAATCTTTTTATATTCTTGGAAAATTATTAAGTCTTACGTCCAGCTAGAAATATCGATTTACCTTTCTTTTGATTATAATATTGTTATAATCGCTTAACCTTTTTATAGAAATCTTGCAACTTTTGGAAACATCTACATGTAAGCCGTGAAAAAGTCGTCAAATTTTTCAAAGTTGTAATAAAACTGAATTTTTGTGAACCACCATAAATGATTTGCAAGTGATAATAAACATCAAAAGAAAGGTAAATCGGTTACATTTCTTTTGATTATAATATTGCTAAAATCGCTTAATTTTTTATGAAAATTTTGCAACTTTTGAAAACATCTATATGCAAGTGAGTAATTCTAATAACAAGAAATTAAGCAACCACATATGTATATAAAAATATATTTATTAATAAAGTTAATTATAATTATTTTTATTCATAATATTGATTATTAACTGTATATTAGGTAAACAAATCATTTTGAAAAATAAATTTTGCAAAATAATCCAACAAATTTTTTATTTAAAGTTTCTAAGGTTATTTTGAATTCGCTGTGAAGAAAATGCGACCGTGCGCCGGCTGACGTTGGAAATATTATAGGAGTGCAGCTATATGTTTTCCTTACGAACCCGCGGTTTCACCAGATTTTTCACTACTTTTGGCTGGCAGAGAACCCAGCACCTAACTAACATTCGTATGGCGACGGTTGCCCTATGCGAAAAAGAGCATTCACATTGTGACATTTCCGTAAAAAGAAGCAAAATAATAATAAATACTTTTTTATCGAGTTTTATATATTTTCTAAATTCATGTATGATATAATACATTTTTTAAATAAAATTACATTTTTTCTGCACATATCATATAATTGGGATGATAGTTACAAACATTTATATTCATATTAAGTATCTTTATATAGAGTTTTTATATTTGAACAACCTATATCATCTAAATTATATATGAGAATTTCTTCTCCAATCAGCTCTTGTATCCATTATGATTTCTCAAATCATTTTACATATACATAAGGATTTTCCTCTTTTTTAACAAATTCATTTAAATATTTTTTTTTTTAAGTTGAAACTCCGTCATTCCAATGCAATCCATGATGATATTTATATAACCACTCTATTGTTATTCTTTCTTTCAATGTTAAGCCCTGTATGCAGCTCTCAAGAAAACGGTCAAGAAAAAATTGTCATTATTTCGCGTGTGTGTCCAAGGAATTTTTACATTTTTGATACCGCACAGCCTGTTGCCTCACTCTTTCCTCAAGAAATAATGGCACGGGCATATATTTTTGTTGCAAACCTGGGTTGCCTTGTGTTCTTTTTTCACAAAAAACTTTAGAAAACCGTAGTAGAAAGCGTAGTAAATTTCTTAAGAACTGCGTACTGCCTTAAGGAAATTTGACTCAAGAAAATTTTTTAGCCATTTCTTGTACGTCATTTTATATGGAGTTTTTGCTTTTCTTGAGAGCTGCATACAGGCCTTTAATCTTGAATAACTAAAAGGTGGACGAATAATAAATGTTTCAATATGTGAATCAATCAGTGCTGAAATGCTAATGTGCAATATAGAATCCTTGCACATCTATAACAATTATTTTTTTTCAACCATTATTTATTCTCTTAGACCCTTCGTTCTACACACTTGATAAAATTGATAAATGGGTTCAGTTTATATACGTTTTCTTATATATATATATACATATCACGATTGAGAGAAATAGAGGTTGCGCCCATCACGGTACCGCTATTCCTCTCTCAGTGAATTTGACAAAATCGTTGTTTGTGTAACGTCACACTTGTGCAACTTGTTTACGTTTTCCTTGCTACATTTTTTCTTCTTCCATTCTTGCTCACGTTTTGGTATTTCTCTCTCGCAATTGCACCAGTGTGACGTCACACAAAGGTTATTCTCAAAAATCCTTTCTGATGGGCGCAATCTTGTATTCTATCATTCTTGTATACATATATATATATAGCGATATAGCGATATCTTATACATATATAGTGATATGATGAAATAAAAGAATTTATTTTTAATATTTTTATTGAGCTTTGTACCACGATTGTTTATTAGGAAAAGTTGAAAAAGCAACAAAGTCTAAGCGGTAGAAGTTATAGCACTATTTCGGAGATCACAACATCTCCTCATCAGACTTCTTTTTTCTAGACTTCAGCAGGGATCGAACCTGCGAATTC
>NW_023458716.1:2890-6975 GCF_013731165.1 Rhagoletis pomonella
CTCTATATAAAGATACTTAATATGAATATAAATGTTTGTAACTATCATCCCAATTATATGATATGTGCAGAAAAAAATTTAATTTTATTTAAAAAATGTATTATATCATACATGAATTTAAAAAATATATAAAACTCGATAAAAAAGTATTTATTACTTTGCTTCCCTTTACGTAAATGTCACAATGTGAAAGCTCTTTTTCGCACAGGGCAACTGTCGCCATACGAATGTTAGTTAAATGCTGGGTTCTCTACCAGCCAAAAGTAGTGAAAAATCTGGTGAAACCGCGGGTTCGTAAGGAAAACATATAGCTGCACTCCTCTAATATTTCCCACGTCAGCCGGCGCACGGTTGCATTTTCTTCACAGCGAATTCAAAATAACCTTAGAAACTGTAAATAAAACATTTTGTTGATTGTTATTTTGCAAAATTTATTTTTCAGAATGCATTGTTTACCTAATATACAGTTGATAATCAATATTATGAATAAAAATTTTAATTAACAATATTAATAAATATATTTTTACATACTGTCGCGTACTGGCCGCAACAAAATAAACATTTGCTTCCCCTTCGTTCTATTTACCTATTTCCTTTCACTCCAACCGAAATCTGCCGACACTCAAGTGTACATACGTATTTACATACCTAAATAAATAGTAGAATGAGCTCAATTTGAGCGAGATAGTTGTTTGTCGGCTCTATAAGTCACTCATCATGCCCGTACTGGTATATGGCGCAGAAGCATGGACAATGACAACATCCGATGAGGCGGCTCTTGGGGTGTTTGAGAGAAAGATTTTGCGGAAGATTTACGGTCCTTTACGCGTTGGCGACGGCGAGTACCGCAGACGATGGAACGATGAGCTGTATGAGCTTTACAACGATATGGACATAGTGCAGCGAATTAAAATACAGCGGCTCCGCTGGCTTGGTCATGTCGTTCGAATGGACACCGACGCTCCAGCTCTGAAAGTATTCAACTCGGAACCCGCTGGTGGTAGCAGAGGAAGAGGGAGGCCCCCACTGCGATGGAAAGATCAGGTGGAGAAGGACTTGGCTTCACTTGGCGTTTCCAATTGGCGTCAGTTGGCACAGAGGAGAAACGACTGGCGTGCTTTGCTGAACTCGGCCAAAATCGCTTAGGCGGTTACAGCGCCAAAAAAGAAGAAGAAGAAGTTGTTTGTCGGTGGAGCGTCACCGAAAAGGGGAAAAGTCTCCATTAGGGCACTCGCCTTTGCACTCACCTATTGCGGCACTTTTGTTGTCCGCCGTATGATGGCAATGGCAAGTCCATGGTGCTGTTTGTGTGCTCCGTGGTGGCGACCGCTAAAGGACCCAATTCGCTTCTAGAATTATCGGGCCGGCGCCAATTGATCGGGCACCAACAAAACCGGCGCTGACACTCCAATGGTTTGCGTACCAGTGCGTACGTTGCGGCCTGGCTCGCGACTGAGTGCCGGGGCAGTTCTAAGCGAGCTTTGAGAAAGGCAACATCCTTATTGCGAGCGCGAGTGCTTTTATACATAGTGCGAAGTGTTTTATCTTGAATAAAAATTCAGTAAGTGCCAGGCGAGGTACTAAGGTTGCAGTAGCAGTAGCGATTAGTTTCGAGGTGCAGCGCCAGTCGAGGCGTGGTGAAGTCGGCACCGGATTTGGGAGCCATATTCCCGAGGAGCAACCCCGCGGTCGGAACGCCCACCGACCGCCGATAAGTATCGTTTTCCTTTGGTGTGTCTGTGTTCAGGCGTTTTTGTTGTCGGCAGGCTTTCTCTTATTGTGTTTCCGTTTCCGATCCTGTTTAGCATCCTGCACCATGAGCCCAGTCATACAGGCGGGTTAAAGATATCCCCGGCAGCACGGGCGGTAGTGCGAGTGGGTTCGTAACCTTTTGGTTGGACCTCCCCTCGGGTGCGCCCCAAAAACATAGTTTTGTTTCGTTTCGGTTTCTTTGGTTGTAAATCTTGTTGTCTTGTTTTCGACCCACCCTAGTGTTGGTAGCTTCATATTATTGTGTGTGATAACTAGTGCATTTTATTTAGTTTGAATAGTCTGTATACTGTCTTGTTGTTCCCCTTGCCAGCAACCCCGCCGTCTCCACTGAGCCAGCCGGTTGCTTGGTTTTTTTGTCATCTCCCTTTTGTGCGTATATTTGTTTACTTAGTTTGGCCCGGTGTATTGTTGTTGCACACGGTAAGTGCATTTATTTGGGACATTAGGTAGGCCGTCTTTTGTAAACAGAAGGTAAGGTGACAATACATATGTGGTTGCTTAATTTCTTATTATCAGAATTACTCATTTGATTTGCATATAGATGTTTTCAAAAGTTGCAAAAATTTCATAAAAAAGTTAAGCGATTTTAATCATATTTTAATCAAAAGAAATGTAATCGATTTACCTTTCTTTTGATGTTTATTAACACTTGCAAATCATTTATAGTGGTTCACAAAAATTCAGTTTTATTACAACTTTGCAAAATTTGACGACTTTTTCACTGCTTACATGAAGATGTTTCCAAAAGTTGCAAAATTTCTATAAAAAGGTTAAGCGATTATAAAAATATTATAATCAAAAGAAAGGTAAATCGATATTTCTAGCTGGACGTAAGACTTAATAATATTCCCAGAATATAAAAAGATGTATTCCTCGAATAAGATCAGTTAATAGCATCGATATCGACATCCAGATTCCTTATTAATTTCAGATGAGTTCCTTTTTATAGTTTAATTTTTTTTTCATTCGAACACTCCTGCATTCTTTTGTTCCTTTGTGGCATTATTCTTTTCTTTTCAAATTTATTAGGTGAAATCGCAAAAAGTTTCTATTTTGCATTATAATATGAAATTATTCAACAAAAAGTTATACGTAGCTTTCCCTGGTGTTAAATGTATATGAATTTCTTACCTTCTTCTTTCTTAACAGCCATGTGAAAATAGACCACCGTTTACTACTGTTTATTTTAGTGAATCTGGTACACTGTTTCGGGCTCTTATGCATATTTATGCATGTATATATTTGATACATATTCTCCCACACACATGGGTAGGTACAAAATATTGCATAGCAAACAAATTTATTTAACTATTCACGTTTGTTGTGTTCGTGTTTAAATTTCTGAATTAAGGAGTTTTTGGATTAGTAACATATTTTTTGTAAAGCAGATGCCAGATGAAACTTTGTGGCTTTGCGTGACATTTACAACTTTGTCAGCAAAGCGCCAGACGCAAAAGGTATGCCACAATGAACGCCGAGAAAACAATTTTGTTCTGCTTTTTTACTCATCAAAATTGCTGTGGATTTTATACATTTCGCTTTCAAAATATCAGCAATGTAATTCAGTTTTATGTTTTGGCATGAAAACTCGAATTTTGACAAAACAAAATAAATATTAAACCGGCTGATTGTCAACGCGCGCAAAAAGATGGGAGTTGGCCATCTGTTCGCTTCGCGCTGCAGCTGCCATGATTTGTGCATTTTCTCATCTGTCAAAGCGAATCTGTCACGCAAAGCGAAGAAAGCGTTTTATCTGGCATCAGCTTAATGTTTTTATAGGAGAGTTTATGAAAAAAGTGGAATCGGTCGGACTCATTTCTTTAGATACAAATATTTTGCTTCTACTTAGATTTCGGATAAACTCAACTGGGATAAGATTTAACTCAAAGCCTTTGTCGATTCCGTCGTTATAATAAACTGATTTGCAGTAAAAATTTAAATTTTCTCTGGAAGAATTCAGAAGATATAATGATTATCATTACTTTTTTGCATGACTTCGTAACTTTTCTAACTAAGTCCAAAAGCCATCCAACAGTAAATACTTTAATTGCAAATAAGCATTTGTTTTGACATAGAAATTTGCTAAGACCGCGAAATCTCAGAAGGGTATTTCGTAGGAGCAATTTTCTAAGAAAAATGTTCTATCTTATTATACATCTAAATGGGTTTATTTTGTCAATTGTAACCATAAAAACAGGAATACATCTTTTAGGCTCATTCCATCTCAAATCACCCAGGCCGGCGGAAAGTGAATTTAAGTTTGCGATAAAACTCACAGGGATTGTTCCTTGAACAATTTAAGGAGACACGGA
>NW_023458716.1:7075-14997 GCF_013731165.1 Rhagoletis pomonella
AAAAATACATTTAAGGCGCAGCGAAGCACGCCGGGTAATTGCTAGTCCCATATAAAGGTAATTTAGAGAAATACGAAATCTTCGATATATCAGTAAATATTTAAGCTAATTTATTCAAAATTGGTGTTTGCAACAATTTTTTACCTAGAAATACGCCTATGATAAAATTTTGGAAAATGGGCGTGGCACCGCCCACTTATGATATCGGTAACCGTTCTACCAATTTGTACCAAACTCGGTATTTTTATTGTGCTTGCCACATAAAAGCAAAACGTTGAAAATTATTGAAATCGGACTAAAATTACGGCCGCTTCTCATTTAACGGTAAATTTCAGAAATGCTTGAAACTGCAATATTTCGAAATTTAAGGACGCTAATTTACTCAAAATCGATACACCCTGGCTTACCATCTAGCGGTAGCTTTCGGAAAGGTGAAAAAACATGTATTTAATACTGGCGCCGGGTTTTTAATGTTCGGCTCCACCCGAACTTAGACTTTCTTACTTGTTATTTTTAAGATCAATTTTAATCGTTATTTTATGATTTTTATTTTTTCGATCAAAAAAAAAACGTATATGTACATGGATTTCTATTTTTCCGATCATTTTTAAGTTATTTTATGATTTTTATTTTTTCAGATTTAATATTTTTGATCATAAAGGTTTAAAACGGTTATAAAAACACTGTCTCTATTACAACCGTTAAAAATGATTGAAAAAAATAAAAATCCAAAATAACGATTAGAGATGATTGAAAAAAACACAAAATAACGATTAAATTATGATTTTTATTATAAAAATACTTCAGTTTTGAACTTCAGATACCATCTTCTTCTTATTTTTCTCACGATACTGCGGGCAAAATCAAACAAGTTTGATTTTCAAGCAATCCGTGTCTACGTCAATCACCTACATTTGCTAACAAAAAAAAAAGCATGGGGTAAAATCTTGCAACTTCATTCTCTACACAACTATCGAAAAATCGCTCTCATTTTTAGGATTTTGGAGTACGGGATCATTTTTCCTGTAACTCCCTACAAGTTCGTGTAAACACCTGTAATTTCATTGAGTACTGGATCAGAGCTAATACAAGATTGCAAAAAGAGGAGACGAGAGTAAGAGAAAATGCCGAACAAATGAATTTAGCCTCCCATTTTGCAACCAAAAGATGGTATGTTATATGTATTCAAGACTTTAACGTTAACCTAGCGAGAGATGTTATATGTACTCAAAACTTTAACGTTAACCTAGCGACAGATGAAGCAGAACCACAGATTATATTCATAAAAGAAAAGCTAAATTTAGGAATACATACAAATACAAATGCTCAAGCTTATTCTTCTTATTTATTGGCGCTATAGCCGCCTAAGCGATTTTGGCCGAGTCCAAAACAGCACGCCAGTCATTTCTCTTCTGTGCTAACTGACGCCAATTTGAAATGCCAAGTGAAGCCACCTGGTCTTCTCGACCTGGTCTTTCCAACGCAGAGGAGGCCCTCCTCTTCCTCTGTTACCAGCATCGCGGCCCGCGTTGAATATTTTCAGAGCCGGCGCGTTTCTGTCCTATGCACTATGCTGCACTATGTCTATATCGTTGTAAAGCTCATACAGCTCATCGTTAAATCATCTGCGATATTCGCACTCACCAAGGCGTAAAGGTCCGTAAATCTTTCGCAAGAATCTTTCTCTCGAAAACTCCAAGGGCCGCCTCAGCAGATGCTTTCATTGTCCATACCTCCGCACCATACACCAGCACAGTCATGATAAGTGACTTATAGAGTGTGACCTTTGTAAGACGAGAGAGGACTTTATTTCTCAATTTTCTACTCAGCACAATGTAGCACTTGTTGGCCCGAGTGATTCTCCGTTGGATTTCAAGGCTGACAGTATTATTGGTGTTAATGCTGGTTCCCAAATAAACGAAGTCGTCTACTTGTTCAAACTTGTAACTGTCAATAGTGACGTGGGTGCCAAGACGCGTATGCTCTGACTGTTTGTGTGATGACAGGAGATACTTCTTTTTTCCTCGTTCACCGCCAGACCCATTCGCTTTGCTTCTCTATCCAACCCCGAGAAGGCAGAACAGACATATCCCTTGTTTTTACCGATAATATCGATGTCGTCGGCGTACGCCAACAATTGTACGCTCTTGTAAGATATTAAGCCTGGCGGTTCAGTTTTGCGGCTCTTATTATCTTCTCCAACATCAGATTAAAGAAATTACATGAAAGGGAGTCCCCTGGTCTGAAACCTCGTTTGGTATCAAACGGCTCGGAGAGGGAAAATTTTCTTCATGCTGTCGAAAGCGGCTTTGAAATCGACAAATAGATGGTGTGTGTTGATCCTATTCTCGCGGGTCTTTTCCAAGATTTGGCGTATTGTGAATACCTGATCTATGGTTGATTTATCAGGCCTAAAGCCACACTGATAAGGTCTAATCAGTTCGTTGACGGTGAGCTTCAGTCTTTCACACAATACACTCGATAAGACCTTAAAACCTATGCTTACAAGGCTGATTCCGCGGTAGTTGGCGCGAATAGCGGGGCCGCCTTTCTTGTAGATTATGTAGGTAATCGCTACTCGTACCTCGTCATAGTCAGGCCGTGGGACAGCGACTCCATCATCATCTACTCCACTACTTTCAGCGCTGCTACCATTCAGTAGGTTGTAAAAGTGTTCCCTCCACACTTTAAATACATTCTGGACATCGGTCACTAGGTCGCCATTGTTGTTCTTACAGGAGTTCGCCCCGGTCTTGAAACCTTCCGTAAGTCGCCTAACAATCTGGTAGAATTTTCGGGCGTTCTTCCTGTCGGCCAGCATCTCAGGCTCTTCGCACTCACGTATTTCGGCCTCTCTCTTCTTATTGCGGCAAATGCTCAAGCTACAAGCTCAAAAACAGCAACTGATGCGGTGTTTTCAACGCCGTTGAGTCACAAGTATATACAAGTTTCATATTTTATCAATCATACCGATAATTTCCTGTACATATTTAAAGAATTAAAAATGAAAACGAATAAAAAAAATTTAATCAGCAAAATGAATAAAATTAGGAGAAATTTATGTTTAATTTCCTACCTAACCTACATGTGTATATATGTAAGTTAATCACCTAATGTAATTTAATTACCTAATAATAGGTTTACATATAAAAGTATATCCTCATTTTCAAGCTCAACTCCCTAATCTGTAATTTGAAAAAGAGATTAGCCACACAAAATTATAATTAAAAAATAATCTCAGATGAAACCGAAAACTTTTTGGTGTAAGACCTGGTTTTATCGATTATACTTGCGAAGCAGGGGAGGAATGTCAAATGTAAAAGTAAACAAAAATTCACGCTAGCAAGAAAAAGAGGTTTGTAAAGGTATTTTAATAAAATATTCAGTTAAAATATATTTAAATAGCATAATATATGTAGCAGAAAAAAGTGACCACGGTGGGCAGAGAAGAAGTTTAACTTTTCCTCGACTTGTGAGCTTTGATTGAGATTATATTAATATGTAAACGTACTTTTATGCTATGCCGTACGCATATATTTACACATGAAATTTCGGGAGTACCTAGTACTCATGCCTTTTTTATTAGGGTCGTGGAATTAATGAATTGGTGCGTCAAGTACGAAAATAACGGGTTTTTATAAAACAAAAAATTGTTTGGTGCAGGGACCTTAAAAAATCTATTTTCATTCCGTATTCCTCGTTTTGTAGCACAGTGTTATTTAAATTTAAATTATACTTTTAAATATCATTAACTCATTTCATGTTCTTCAATCAATAGATTTTTTATTTCTTTCAGCAAAAGGGGCTACACGCAACGATGAGGCTGCCACTAAAATTCAAAAAGGTAATAAGGAACGCTCCGAAAAAGATTTTGATGTTGAATACTTTGATGCCAGTGAAACACCGTCTGAAGCGGAGGAGCTGTTTGAATCTGCACGCAAAGAAGAGGCACTTGCAGCTGCTCGTTTAGCGGAAGTGGAGCAAATTACCCAAATGGAGGACGATTAGACAAAAACCAAAAATTTAAACAAAAAACAACTAGAGATGGTTACAGGATGTCCTTTAGAATAAGACAATTTCTAAAACTTTTGCACCGTGCTTCAATTTTAATAACTTCAATCTGCTTTTCAAGTTTAAGTTATACTCATAACCAAGCTGCATACACAGATATTAGATTAACTTTTATGCATTCAAATAAAAGATGATTTACACTAATTTGTTTGTATGACCAATAAATAATTAAAAAAACCGAAAAAATACCTCCAGCCTAGTGTTAAAGAGAACTTTTAGACACGAAGCCACTTTGGTTACGCTAAGTACATATACATGAATACATATGGACATATCTTTAGGGAAATTCTCGATTTATATTTTAATTATGTTCCCGCTGCCATTTCTTTATGGAGGTATATTTTAACCCTCTAGTAGGCAGAACCGCCTCCAGACGGTCGTTAACTAAACACCTTTTTAGTGCACCTATAATAATTTTTTTCTATATTCGTAAGGCACGATCTTTAGACAAAAATCGTACCCTTCTGGCGAAGTAAATTTTAATCCGTTATGTCAATCCGTTTTATTTTAATCGGCAGTTGAATTACCGATTTTGAAAACACGGTTAAAATTAATTATTTCTTGCTTTTTAATAATTTCGTAATTAAAGAAATTTTTTCTTTTGAAAATTTTTTTGATACAAAAAAATTAGGTGGGTTTCGTAGTTAAAAGCACAGGATTTTGATATAAGTTTTATAATTGTTTGACTATCCGAAATGGAGAAATTTGCTTTCGAACACAGGCCGTCTACAGACCAGCTTGCCGACATATTTAAACCCAGTTTGTATTTTTGACCGTCTGCAGACGGCATTGCCGGTTCGTAGGTCAACATTGTGTAAGAGAAAGCTGAAAATATGTGTAAGTATATCGGCGAGCCCGTCTCCAGACGGTCTTGGCTTTTCTCCCCTGTAGGAAAGAGTCAGTGTCACAGATCGAAATGGACATCAGTTTTGGATTTCTCGTGCTAAAATCACCCATTCCTGAATTTTTCAACTCATAAAAAAATTGGCCTACTAGAGGGTTAAAGTAGGCTGCGGGATTTAAAAATATTTATTACATTTTTTTATATTGTTTACGGCTTTGTGCATTTTAGTAGCGATATTCAATTCATGTTAGGAAATGATCAAAATAAAATAGAGATGAACTGAGACCAATAGAAGAAATAAAAACTCTACTTAATTAGGGCACCTCCATTTTTTTTATAACTTACTTTTCGTTGCGAAAGTACTAGTCCTGCATACGATTACCGAGTAGGCGGCCGTTAATATGTACATATATCGTAATCAAATAATTTTATATTATGGTTTCATTTATAAAACTTTTTGCAAATGTTGTTTATACTTACAGCCTATCGTGGGTATCATGAGAGGCAACGCTTTCAGCCGTTGGTAAATGAAAAGAATGGACAGATAAATGAGCAGACGGCGGATTTTATTCGCGTGTACGCTAAAAAGTGGCGCGAGAAATCAATATTTCAAGTTTTACTCCACTACCGAGCAGCGAGATTTCAAGATTTTGTAAATTTGGCGCAGCAGGTAATTATACCTTTTTTTATCGAAGCGCACGTATGTCAAAAGCGTGGCTAAAATATGTGTTCAAAATGTATCTACAGTACTTATCAATCAGGCATGTACTGCAATTCGTGCGATTTGAAATCGGTGCGATTTGCAAAACCTACTTTGGAGATATTTTAACAGAAATACCAATTTGGGCACTGCATCCATGGATATGATGTAAATGATGTATTTCTCGCAGTTTCCATTTGAAGTTCCTTACAAATGTTCAAAACTGGTATTAAGAAAAAGTTTTTGGAAATTAGGAGGCAGAACGAAATCCTAATCAGAGACCTAGAGAAAACGAACGGGCTTTATCTTCTGTAGCAGTAAGGCCTTACACTCACACATAGACAATGCACATGAAAGATATGACCACCTCCTTCCAAGAAAGAACACGGTAGGTATATCAACGGCTTCACTTGGACGGTATTCAAAAGATCACACGACTCATTTAGCCAATGTACGAAAAAACTTTTCGTCCTTTGACTGCGAGGATTCTTAGCCCTTTTACAACAGAAAACGCACATCTGTGCTCTTCATTTTCCTTATAAAGGCTTTTGTTGGCTTACATGACATAAGACTAGAAGTTGACGCATCGGACCAATGTTGTAGTTCCAAGATCGTAGAAGAACGCTTGGCAAAACAAGGTGGAAATAAGACCATCGGTAAAGTTCATAACATCGAAATGGAACAAGTATTCCATATGGTATCGGAGCACTACTATTCTTGTCCTTTTTGATTTGATTTGATTTATATGGTGATCTCAATACAAAAGTTATAAAACTTATGAGTAGCATTAGGTTTACAATTATATATTATGGGCTGAATCATACAGTTAAATAATGAGTAGGAAAGAAAAATAAAAATAGATAAAAAATAACGTAAAAAATACAAGGGAAAATAATTACAGAAATTAATAACCTTAATTAATACAATTACATTAGCCGTCAACAGTTGTGTAGAGATTGTAAGGAGTAAATATTTCTCAAGTGGGACCCTCAAAATTGAAAATGTTTATCCATCGATTATTTTATTAATTTTAGATAGGTGTTATTGTAATATGATACTGTACAACATTTTTTAGCTCTAGTGCTATTAGTATGCAAGTTATATGCAATTATTTTTTTATGCAGGCTTTTACTAAAATTTACTTTATTTATTAGCTGTTGAAGATAATCTCATTCCTGTTACACCAAAACTTTAAAAATTGTCTGGCGATATAAAAACTGTTGTAGTTTTTTAAATTTTTTATTTTTATATATACTTATTAGTAAATTAGTAGCAGTCGCTCGCTCTCAATTGGGAGAAAAAAAAATTTGTTCAACCCTTTTTTGTTTAAGCTACAGTGTTTTTTCGATCACAGTGCATACGCTGGTATGACACTCGCTTTCGTTCCGGGACAACTGACGATCGCGACGTTCGCTATAATTGATTTTTCTTCTGTAGATGACAGTTGGCTATGAATTCGTAATTCGAAATTTAAAATTTTTCAACTAACTTTTTAGAAAAATTGTATGTATTCAGTATTGTAGCCAATTAAATTTTAGTACAATAAAGTACGTGTTTCAAGTCGCTTAAAATTTGTGCTATTTTTATAAAAAATAAGACAAATTTAGTATGGAAAGCATAAATAAATTAAATCGTCAAAACGTCAGGGTAAGCATTTTTTTGACACTGACTGTACATATATACAGCGTGGCAGCGAATAACTGTTACCCAGGTTTTTTTGAGAAATAAAAGGGTCCTTTATAGCCTTTGCGAAAAAAGTATTTTATTGTTAATTTTCCACAGATTTTACTTTAGTTGTATTAAGTAGTTTTTAAATTTTAATCCTTATTCACATTTACCAGCAGTGTAAACTCCCTGCAGGGAGTGACGTTAGCTTATACCTAACTTTAGTCTGTTTACGCGAACACTAGTGCTAACTATTAACTGTGTATTTTGTTCGAAAAAGCTAACTACTTTTGTGGGGCGATGGCCGCAAAAAAGTCAGACCTGGATACCTCTGCATTACATGTCAACTAACTTGTACTTTTGGACATAAAATATCAATAAGAAAAAAAAAATATTTTTTTGTTTTTTTACTTTTTCATTTACTTATTTATTTACTTTATTTTATTACATTTCATATTTGTTTACATAATCTGCTCTGGGTGGCCCCATATTCGAACACCGTCAGACATAACTTCAAAATGATAGTATAAAATTTCGATCTTCCTTTTATTTGTAGTGTTTTTAAAGCGGAATTAAACGCCATAATGGAGGCGGCTCGGTGGCTTATAACCTCCGCCCCTCCAGGATGGCCTATTTCTTTCT
>NW_023458716.1:15097-19871 GCF_013731165.1 Rhagoletis pomonella
CGTATTTTGAAATTTTGTCGTCTTTTGTTGTGGATTATGTCAATATTGTTATTTGTGGTGACTTCAATGTAAACCTGCTTTCCCGTGAGTCACTTAGTTTCATTGATGCTGTAGCAGGTGTTAGACTCTCTATTGTCAATACTACGATACCAACTCGGTATGAGTGTAATGCTAACCCCAGCTTACTTGATTATTTTTTTGTCTCTGACCAATCTTTAGTTTTAAAATTTGATCAGCTGTATTTCGTTTCTGATCATGACCTTATATTTTTTGCTCTTGATATTGCCTTTGACTGTCCCAGGAAAACTAGTACTTTCTCGTTTAGGGATTATAAATCCTTGAAAATTGACTCTCTGTTCTCACATCTTTCATGCATTAATTGGTGCGATTGTTGGAAGCTTGTTTCTGTGAATGACAAACTTAGCTTCCTCAATAAGGTTTTGCTAGATGCGTTTAATTGTTTTGCCAATCGCCGTGAGTGTAAGAGCAAATTGTCTTGTCCTTGGTTCAATGTTAAGGTGGAGTCAGCTATTAAAAGGAAAAATAGATTACACTCTGTTTGGAAAATATATCCCTCCCAATCTAACTGGGAAGCCTTTAAGAGTGCACGCAATAATTCCACTAAGATTATCAGGAAGGAAAAGCTGAAATACTTCGCTTAAAAACTGGATCCTGCCCTTCCTCCCACAGTTTTCTGGCGTAATATTAAAAACTTACGTATTCATACTCGCAACGCCTCTGAAAGTAAATTGAACGTTGATGTGCTAAATAACGTTTTCCTTAAATCCCCAGTGTTAGGTGCTACTCCTACTTCTCTTTTGCCCATGACGAGTTCCAGGTATATAGGCACCAGTGTTGCCGCGAAACATTTTTAGTGGTAGCTAAATTGCATCTAAAAAAGGGCTAAAAAAGAGCTAAAAATCGTCGTTGTGGCTAAAAATGGTAGCTAAATTTTTTTACCTACATCTTATATATAAAAATAAGTGCACGTTTTTGGTGTGACCTCATAACTTGAAAACAGCTTGACCGAATTTAACCAAATTTATGCGGCATATTCGATTTATCATGCAGATGGTTTATGCGAAGTTTTCCCGAATTCGGAAGAGGGGGCGTGGCACCACCCATACTAACTAAAATATAAAAATAAGTGAACGTTTTTGGTGTGACGATATAACTTAAGAACGGCTTCACCGAATTCAACCAAATTTATGCGGCATATTCGGGCCATCATGCAGATATTTTATGTGGAGTTTTCCCAAATTTGGAAAAGGGGCGTGGCATATGTATGTATCTTATGTATACAAATAAGTACACGTTTTTGGTGTGAGCTTATGTATAACTTGAGAACGGCTTCACCGAATTCAACCAAATTTATACGGCATATTCAGGCTATCATGCAGATGGTTTATGTGAAGTTTGCCCGAATTCGTAAAAATGGGTGTGGCACCTTCCATACTAACTAAAATTTTTTTGTTGTATATCTCTTGAAATATTTGTGGTAGAGTACTGGAAGTTGGTATAGAGGTATAACAAATAATTCCATACTCATAGATAAAAATGGGCAGTATTGGAAAAGAGGGCGTGGCACCTCACATCTTATATATAAAGAATAAGTGCAAGATTTCAACCAAATTTATACGGCATAGTCGGGCTATTATGCAGATGGTTTGTGTTAAGTTTCCCCGAATTCGGAAAAGGGGGCGTGGCACCACCCATACTAACAAAAATTTTCATCTGGTATATCTCTTGAAATATTTGTGGTAGATTACTGGAATTGGTAGCTATACGTGGCCTGTTCAAGAGTTGGCATTCCAAATTGTTTATTTATTCATACCCAAGATGGAAAAACAAAAAATGTTGTATATCCAAATCTGTTGGATTAAGATTTAAAATCAAGAATCAACAATTTTGAAATAAAACAAATGACAAATTTTCATATAGAAAAATTCTAGGACTTTTCATTCGTTTTTCAATATTTGGTGTAGAGAAGCACACCGGGGTACTGCTAGTATAAATATGTAAGTATACACGCAAACATTTTCTATAATTACTGGTATAGAAAGACAATGAACTCTGAAAAGAATTACTATTTTATTCAACAATAAAACCTTTGTGTAACACATAAAGCATATTAAGGGCCACCAACTTACCTATTTTAAAGTATAGTTAAATCGTTAACGGATAAGATAACGGCCCAGAAACGTAAGGAACATACATAGAAATATGTTTACTTGCCTTAACGGAAAGGCGTTCGCTTTATGAGCGAAGAGTTAAATTCATGAAAATCATAAAAAAAATTTGAATGTCAATGATGAATAAATTTTGAAAAGGGCTAAAATAGGGCTAGGGGCAATTTCAAATTTTTGTGGCCAAAAAAAGAATTTGGTAGCCAAATTTAGCCACCAAAGGGCTAAAACGGCAACACTGATAGGCACGGAATTTGAATTTGTAGCAGTTAGTGAATACGACGTAATAAGATGCGTGCTAGATATCAAGTCGGAAGCGACAGGAGAGGACGGTCTCCCAATAAAGTTCATTAAGATTGCCCTACCTTACGTTGTTGGCACTCTAACGCACATTATCAACCATAGCATTACGACCTCTTGTTTTCCGAATGAGTGGAAGATTGCATCTGTAAGGCCGGTGGCGAAAAAATCATCCGCTAGTGCACCAAATGATTTCCGGCCTATTAGTATTTTACCTTCACTTTCAAAGGTTTTTGAAGCGTTGTTGGCAGAACAAATAAATGAGCATGTTCATAAACACAGTCTAATTTCCAATTTCCAATCTGGATTTAGGAAAGGACATAGCTGGTCAACGACAATGCTTAAAATCATTGATGATATACGATTGTCATATGACAAAAATCAGTTAACACTACTTTGATTTATTTTGGAACGGATTGTCCGTCATCCCTTGTCATGTTTGGTTTGCAGACAAACCGGTTTCGGCATTGTGTAATTTTTCGTTCTGTCTGGTTCGAGTTTTTGTCCTTAATTTATGTTCATTTATCTTAGGTAATGTGATTTTCGTCGATGATTAATTATTAGAAATGCCATGGTGTCCTTTTTTATTTCAGAAGCAGGTAATAGGTTGTTGGTTCGCTGTCTCGATATTAACATCCGTTATCGGTGATTTTTGTCCTGGTGGTACTTTGTGGTGTGTTCGGAGTGTCCATGCCTGTTGTTTTGTTGTCATTTTTCTTATTCTTGTAAATTAATTTTAAGGGTTCTAATATAACATCCGATGCGGTATTTGTTTGTTCGTTTATTATTTAGCCGTCGAATGTTTTTAGTTTGTATATTTCCATATTTTCTAGTACGTTTAGTCGTTGGCCTTTATGTTGTACATGCAGTAGTTTCGCTGACTTTCTTATTTGCGTTGGTGAACATTTGTTGTTAAACATGTGGTTAGCAAAATTTGACTCTGGTATTGCACTCGGCTTCTGTGTCTTTTTGTTATAGTCCCTTATATGTTCGCGAAATCTTGTTTTTATTTTCCGTTTTGTTTGACCTATATAACTATGCTGGCATTTGCAAGTTAGTTTATACACTCCTTGTTTATCCAATCGGTCTTCTCGATTTGTGGTGTTCCGTAGTATCCGTCCTACGTTGTTATTTGTTCTGAATGATGTGCGAAGGTTGTGTTTCTGGAACAGCTTTGCTAGTTTGTACGTTGACTTTCCAGTATAGGTTAATACCGCCCAGTTTGTGTCATTGTTTTTTTCTTTGTTTGGCTTTCTGTTTTTGTGCTCCATTCGGATTTCCTCTACCAGATCTCTCTTGTATCCGTTATTAGCCGCTATGGCATATATTGCGTTCAGTTCGTTTTTGTATCCTTCTTTTGTTAGTGGTATTTGCTCAATTATATTGATCATTTGTCTAAAGGCGGCTTTTTTATGCTGATGAGGGTGGTTCGAAGTATTATGTATTATTGTATCTGTGGCTGTGGGCTTCCTAAAAATTTCATATTGCAGACTACTGGTGTTTTATTTACTTTGATCGTCAGATCTAAGTAATTTAGCTTTCCTTCCATTTCTTGTTCCATTGTGAACTTTATGTTGCTGTGCTGTTTGTTGAGGTATTCCAATATCTGTTCTTCATTTTCCTTTGTTATAAGACATATGATGTCATCAACGTATCTGGCGCAGAACGTCGCTCCTAGTTGTGACGTAAGATACTCCATGTACCTTTCTTCCAAATTCTGCATGAATACCTCCATAAGAATCGCCGATGTGGGGTTGCCCATACCTAGCCCGTTTGTTTGCATGTATACGTTGTTATTAAATTTGAAGTAGTTTTGACGCAACGTCATTCTGAGTGCGTTAGTTATCTCCACGGCGATTTCTCTGTTTCTTGTTTTTTCTGCCAGTATTTTGAATAGGATATATATTGTTTCCGTTATGGGTATCGATGGGTATAGATTTTTTATGTCGAATGATACCAGCTTAGTATCCAACGTGATAACTGAGTGTTTTAATTTTTCAATCAATTCCGTTTTACTAGATATTGTGTACTTATTGGGCAATCTAAGGTTATCCTTTAGTAAAGTTTTTAAATATTTTGATAGTTTGTAGCTTGGGGCCGATTTGTGGTTTATGATTGGTCTCATAGGTGTGCCTGATTTGTGGATTTTAGGTAGTGAATTCGTCGGAGGAGCTGATGGATTCATAGTTGTCAAAGTATGTATTTGGTTCGCCTTTATTATTTTTGTAGATTTCTTTATAGTCTCTTTTATTGCAGCTTGGTATTCCTCAGTAGGATCCTTTACTAAT
>NW_023458716.1:19971-21120 GCF_013731165.1 Rhagoletis pomonella
CTGATCTATGGTGGATTTTCCAGGCCTAAAGCCACACTGATAAGGTCCAATCAGCTCGTTGACGGTGGGCTTCAGTCTTTCGCAAAATACGCTCGATAAGACCTTGTAACCTATGCTTAGAAGGCTAATTCCGTGGTAGTAAATTGTAAGTTGTAAAAAATTCGCTGTACCTAAACTTTATTGACTGACTGTATACGTAAACGTATAATGGCTCGACGTTCTCTTGTCAGGATCGCCAAAAATGTAGTTGATTCCAAAGATATTTTTTTTAAATATTTTTATTAAAAGTTAACAAGACATAATTTATTTTTATGTTGTTAGCAATTCGAGAAAAGTTTGAATAATAATAATTTTCTATTTGATGTTTGAACTACAAAAATCACTTAAGTATAAAATTTTTAAAATTACAAAGTTGAAATTAACACAGTACAATAAAAGACAATAACACAAATACAAACCCTACAGAATTCTTTCCAAATCCGAAATACTCTTAAAATTTAGTACAAATGCTTTTGAGAAGTCAAGTAAGCAAAGTAGTGTTATGTGTGTTGATGTTGGTTGATTTTTCCGACAGGGTGGTAAGATGATTTATTTTGGAACGAATTTCCGTCATCCCTTGTCAAGTTTAGTTTGCAGACAAACCGGTTTCGGTATTGTGCCATTTTCAGTGTCATTTTTCGTTCTGTCTGGTTCGAGTTTTTGTCCTTAATTTATGTTCATTTATCTTAGGTAATGTGATTTTCGTCGATGATTAATTATTAGAAATGCCATGATGTCCTTTTTTATTTCAGAAGCAGGTAATAGGTTGGTAGGTTCGCTGTCTCGATATTGTAGATGCGGAAATAGCCATATCTATGCTGCCGAAAGAGGAACAGGAACACACTAGACATATGTGCAAACAGTTAATTGAAAAGGAAATCAAAGCCAAAAGAAACAAAAAACAGAGCAACGAAAATAATATAATCAAAGGTCTCAAACAGAAACTAAAAAACAACAACGTAATCACGACCAAAGCTGACAAAGGAAACACAACTGTACTAATGAATAGAGAGGAGTACATACAAAAAACGAAACAACTTATCAAAGAAACCAATTGTAAGACATTAGTAAAGGATCCTACTGAGGAATACCAAGCTGCAATAAAAGAGA
>NW_023458716.1:21220-24068 GCF_013731165.1 Rhagoletis pomonella
ACCTCTCTTCCCTACTCTGTCATTTCGGACAATATTGTAATTTTTCAAGCTATAGCACACATCGCTCACATCATTTAAAAACCAAGTTTCAGAGACACACACAACATCTACGGACGAGCTTTCAAAGAAATGCCTAATAAAGTCAATTTTAGCACTATTAAGGCTACGTGCTTTAAAGTGCATGATATTAAAACCTTTCTGCCTACCACATGAAACATTCAACATGGCCAGACTGTTTTCATCATTTATAAAATTACTAGGAGACATAAGCAACATGCTTGCCTCGCAAGGTGAGCAGAGGCACCCCGCAGGATGGGGTTCTCTCACCCCTAATCTGGGTCGCCGTGGTGAATGATCTACTAGTGGAGCTGGAGAAACACGGATGTCGGGTAGTTGCCTATGCAGATGATGTTTCACTCCTAGTTACCTTAACACGCTGTATGAACTGACCCAACGGTAACGTAAAATAGTTACTAACTGGGCGGCCGAAAGTGGCCTCGCCGTCAACCGCAGTAAGACAGAACTGGTCTTATTCATAAGAAAATATAAAATCCCCGCCGGTGTTCTTCCGTCGGTTGGAGGTCTGCGCTTACAGCTGTCTGACAGGGTCAAGTACTTGGGCTTGATCCTAGACAGGAAGTTGTCGTGGGAGCCAAACATAGAGGAGAGGGCAAGAAAGGCACCAGTGGCCTTGTATTGCAGTAGGGCTGCTCTTGGTGAGATATGGGGCCGTAATCAAGCCAATTATGTTTTATGACGCCCTAGTCTGGTAGAACTCACTGGAAAAGCCTACACTAGCTAGACAGCTGGGGTGCGTAAAACGGGCTGCATTAATTGATATTAGTGGGGCACTGTGGATCGTACATAATGCTGAACGTAGCGCCTGTCGACGTTGCAGGCAGAACTTCTGTGGAGGGGTGCGGTGAACTTCTTTACGGATGGATCGGAACTGGACGGCAGGGTTGGTCGAGGGTCTTCTGTCGAGAGCTTGCCATCAGCACTAAGTTCAGGCTCCCGGACTTCTGCAGTGTACTCCAGGCGGAAGTAGCTGCTATCAAGGAGGCGGTGGATTCACTGATAAGGTATAACGCTCCTTACAGTCAGGTAAGTGAGCGTATATTCTGATAGCCAAGCGGCTATCAGGGCCTTGAGTTCGTTAGAGGTGCGCTCTAACTTGGTTAAAGAACTGCGTGGCTGACGAGCTGGCCAGGGAAGGAACCTATGAAACGTTATCGCCGGATAAAGAGCGATTGGGGGTGCCGGTGATCACTTGCGGTACACTCCTGGACAGATGGGCCTCATGTCAGCTCAGCGAGCGCTGGGCGAATACCACGACATGCGCGATCGCAAGGTCCTTTTGGCCGAGTCTGGACCGGGGGAGGTCGAGGGCACTCCTCAAACCCACTAAGCCACATCTCTCACTTCTGGTGTGGGTTTTAACGGGTCACTGTCCTATCGGTATTCACGCTGAAAGGCTGACCATTCTACCGGACCCCTTATGTCGCAGTTGCCTAGAAGAGGACGAGGTAGAATCACCTCAACACTATCTTCTTAGGTGTCCAGCTTTTGCGAGGCTAAGGTTGAAGTACTTTGGGTCTCACTTTCTAAATAGCTCGCCTGTGGAACTCCCTACCTCCGTTATTACAACACATAAGAAGTGATGTTACACTACGGCAATAAGTGCGTAAACAAAACCGTAGTTTCAGTTGTTACATTTTTCAACTTGAGTAAAAATTTCTCAAGTGGGACCCTCAAAATTGAAAATGTTTATCCACCGATTATTTTATTAATTTTAGATAGATGTTATTGTAATATGATACTGTACAAAATTTGTTGGCTCTAGTGAAAATAGTATGCAAGTTATATGCAATTATTTTTTTATGCAGGCTTTTACTAAAAGTTACTTTATTTATTAGCGTTATCTTCAACATTCTCAATCTCATTCCTTTTACACCAAAACTTTAAAAATTGTCTGACGATATAAAAACTGTAGTAGTTTTTGAATTTTTTTATTTTTATATTTACTTATTAGTAAATTTTTCATAAACAAGTTTTTTTTTTACTTCTGGTTCTCCGATTTTATTTGGGCAAAATAAATTAAGATTAGCAGTCGCTCGCTCTCAGTTTAGTTAGGTTAGGTTAGGTTAGGGTGGCTGCCCTGCGCAGAGCGCGGAGCACACGTGGTTTGGAAAAGCCCGTTGTGGTACCACTGGCCGAAGCCATTTGTTTCTTTCCCTCTCTTAGTAATTGAACCGCCGAGTGTGTTTTATATAGCACAAAAAGTCGAGAACGTTCGCAGAGCTCAAATCGGCTAAACAATCTAGAAAGTACTTATTGCAGAATTGGTTGCGCATGTTGGCCAGGGCGGGACAGTTTTCGATGGTCTCCACCTCTTCCTCGTATCTGCAACCTTTTCCGTGTGTGCCCATCAGGCAGTGTACGGTGATTACCCCGAGAACTAATCTGAGAGAGGCGCGGTCTAGCCGGGTGAGAGCTATGGATCGCTTTACATCAATCTTTGGCCAAATTTGCCTGGTAGTATGGCAGGTGGTTTCCACAGCCCACCTTATATCCTCCTCAATGAGTTTCGCCTTTAGTCTGTGTTTGTAGGAGGTTAGAGGTATGCACGCATTCCGAGCAGAATTGACTACAGACATTTCCGTCCCCCTCCTTGCCAGATCGTCGGCTAGGTATTTGACAGGGATGTCCCTATTTCCAAGGACCCATACAACAGTCAAGGAGCATTTTGATGCCAGCAGGGTGAGAGTCTTCCTGCATTCAATGGCTACTTTGGTCGTAGCTTCGTTAGAATTGAGAGATTTGATAGCAGCCTGCCCGTCAGAATAGA
>NW_023458716.1:24168-27280 GCF_013731165.1 Rhagoletis pomonella
AGAAATAGGCCATCCTGGAGGGGCGGAGGTTATAAGCCACCGATCCGCCTCCATTATGGCGTTTAATTCCGCTTTAAAATCGCTACAAAGGTTCGGTAAGTGAAAACTGAGCTTTAGCGCGAGTTCGTCAGGGTAGATCCCGCTACCCACTCTTTTGTTAAGCTTGGAAGCATCTGTATATATGGCCGTAGACCCTGGGTTCAGGTCTGTGGCCCTTTCCCACTCGTTCCTCTCTGGGATTCTTGTGGATAATTCGTTATCTAAACAGAGTAGAGGAGTGGTATAATCTATCTGTCGTAGTACTAGAGCTTCAAGTACTTTTGCGTGGCCGAATCTGAGGTCTCTCCACAGCTGGATTGTATTTATCCTGGTTGCACAACAGCCGGCCCGAAATTTGCCGTAGAGATCCACAGGTGGAAGATTTAAGATTATTTCCAGAGATTTGGTGGGTGTAGTGGGCAGGGCTCCCGTGACGAGCATGGCAGCCGTCCTCTGCACACGTTCCACCTTGGCTCTGGATAAGGTGTTGTTTAGCGCAGGCCACCATACGGTGACCCCGTAGAAGAGGATGGGTCTTATCACAGTCGTGTACATCCAGTATACTAAGTGTGGTTTTATTCCCCATTTTTTGCCTAAAGCCGTCTTGCAGGCATTCAGGGCATATTGGCCTTCTTGGAGCGTAAATAAAAAGTGCAATATTTGAATGAAATTTTGCGGAATTTTCTTTAATTTCATGGTTCGGAACTCTGATTTTTGGGTTTTTAGTTGTAGAATTGCCCATATTTTTATAAAAAATTATCCAAAAATAAAATATTTAAAAAATAGTTGCCCGTATTGTAAAAAATTCGCTGTAACTAAACTTTATTGACTGACTGTATGTATCTTTGTGAACCACAATTGTGCCTTTGCCGATTTGAAAATATCACGAGAGGCCTGCGTGCCATGCAAGTCTTCAGTTTTGGCAAATTCCCGGAACTACAACAGAGGTTGCTTCATCCAGTGTCCAAGTTAGCATAGCATGCAGGGAATACAAACGCCACTACAATAAGCATCAATTAAAACTAACAGCGTCAGCATTAGCATTTACTTCAGCTTCAGCTAGTCACAGAAGCTGTTTCAACTACAACCACAACATTTACTTCATAACAGAGAAGAATTAACGATTCAAGTTCACCACTTAAGAAGCGGCGATATCTTTCTTACTCATCAACGTCAACACCAACTCCAATAACAACAACTGCGTACAACAACAGACAGCGACAGCGTCAGTAGCAGCAGGAAAATCAACGTGAACATCAGCAGCGTCACGTACCACTTTCAGCGCCAGTAGTAACAATAGTAACAAGCAGCAGCAACAACAACGACATTAAACCGTGGCAACTGGCACAGCAGCCGCAGCAACAATCAGGTTGACTTTGCTGCCAATATCAGCAATTGCAGAGCACAGTGGTGAGCTGTTTCTTTTTATGTAATATTTTTGACAAATATATTTTTATATTTATTATTATATATCTTTTAATTTTTAATTGTAAACACTCCTTATAGAGATTTTTTGTGCGAAGTTATCATAATGTTTCGTTCACCCACACATGATACACACACATCTACACGGACTAATAATTTAAATGACTCGCTTATAGATTTGCAAAACAACTCTTTTCAAGAGGAGTTGGCAAATCCTTACGCTAATCAAAATAATAATGAGGTGTATGCAACCTCAGTGAAGCTTCCGCAATTTTGGACAAGTTGTCCAGAAGTTTGGTTTGTGCATACAGAAATGCAATTTAACATGAAAAACATTACACAAGATACTACAAAATATGAACACACAATCACAGCGCTTCCGCAAGAAGTAATAGTTACAATATTAGATTTCATTCAAAATCCTCCGCATAACAACAAGTTTTCAGAACTGAAGTAAATCTTAATTGAAAGACATCCTTTAAGCGAAAATAGAAAGTTAGATAAAATTTTGTCAGATTCAGAGATGGGTGATCGTAAACCCTCTGAATTTTATCGCTCGCTCATGCTGCTTGCAGGTTCCAATTTTAGTCAAGATATTTTAAAGAGACTTTGGCTGAGAAAATTGCCTAAAAATCTCAGTGTGATATTAGCTAGTTCAAGTACCAATTATATAAATGAATTGGTGAAACTAGCTGATAATATTTGGGAAGCGATTAATAAAACCGAAATATCAGCTATGAATAGTTTTCAAAATTCTAAATCACAAGACAGAATTATTGAAAATGTATCTTATGTGCGAAAATTTTCAAAAACTTTCTCTTGAATTAGATTCTATTAAGCAACAAATTAATAAAAATTCTAGATATAGATCATTTAATAGGAATTGTTTTAGAAGTCAATACAGAAGTAGATCAAAATCTCTTGATAGTCAAAATTGGTTATGTAGATACCATTACAAATTTGGTGATAAGGCTCAGAAATGTTAACAGCCTTGTGCTTTTTCTAAAAACAAAAATTCGTCAAACTAGAGTCATCCGTTGTTGTGGCGGCAAACAATGGAAATTTAGATATTACCACACGTCGCCTTTTTATTTTTGATAAAACAAACAAACTAAATTTTTTGATTGATAGTGGAGCAGAAATTTCTATACTTCCGGTAAAAAAATTTCCTCATACAAAACGTTCTTCAGATATAATATTTACTGCAGGCAATGGTTCAACGATTTCAACGTATGGTAGAAAGATTTTAAATATAAATTTAGGTTTAAGACGCGAGTTCCCATTGACGTTTCTCATAGCTGATATTGCGAAGCCTATTATTGGTGCAGATTTTCTTTGCAAATACGGTCTCTTAATTGACATGAAATGCAAATGTTTAGTTGATCCAATAACAAGTCTTTCGGTTAACACGGTTTTGTGTGTTTGTAACATTTCGCTTCCAAAAATTTCCGTAGTAGAGTACAAGTATACAAGATTGTTGAAGGAGTTTCCTCCTTTGATTGCTGAACCGGATTATTCGAAACCGGTTAAACATTCTACCGTTCACAGACTTTTTACTGAAGGAAATCTGCCATTCTCCAAGCCAAGGCGCTTGGATCCGATTAACCCTTCGTCTGACGCATGAGCCCAGCCAGGCCTTTTCCATTTT
>NW_023458716.1:27380-29235 GCF_013731165.1 Rhagoletis pomonella
TTAACCCTTCGTCTGACGCATGAGCCCAGCCAGGCCTTTTCCATTTTCAAATTACAAAAAGGGGCACTTTAAATATAGCTAGAGGCTTAAAATTTCAGGTAGCTTACTAAATTTTAGTGAATTACCAATCTTTAAAAAAATCTTTCTGGTATCATATATATAAAGCTAGATATATAGACATGTTGATTAATACAACACATTCATAACACATAGGTTTGGCTGGACCCACATATATTCTACACTGAGAAAAGAGTTTAGTTACGTCAACTAAATATGTTTTCTTCAACACATGATTTAGTTATAATTACATTATTTGGTTATAGTTACCAAATGATGTGTTGAGAGAAATTTATTTAGCTGACTTTTTTCTGTGTGTAGGTAATTTTTACCTAAAATGAAGGAATGCAACCGTTTTTCAAAGTTTTCTTTTGAATTTTTGAATTATCATGGCAAGAGATGATTTGAATTTTCACCTAAATATGAAGGAATGCAACCGTTTTTCAAAGCTTTCTTATGAATATTTTGAACTATCATGGCAGGAGATGATTTGCATTTTTACCTAAAATGAAGGAATGCAACCGGCATTATTCGGGAAACAAATAAATGTGAGTACAAAAATAAATATTTTCTCTTTCGCAAAATTTTCTATAAAAATCTTTATTAACCTTAATCCTTGTGGATAATCCATTGCTTTTAATAGCGATTTTCATACGTCTCGGCATGCTCTAAACTGAGTTTTCTATGATTTCGCTTGGAATATTACCTCATTATAATTTTACTCGCCTCCAAAGCTCTTCCATGTTACTCGGAGTTCGCTTGCGCTATGCTAATCCTCTCCTGACCACAGCGCTCAATTTTTCGATGGCGTTGAGGTCTGGGATTTGTGTTGGCCACTGCGTTACGTGGAAATTTTGCTCAAGCAGCCGGCGGTGTCGAATATTTTCAGAATCCTTTGGATCTCCGTCCTGCTGGCAAACAACTTCTTCCTCAGGGTTTGCGCTTTTGTCTACAAAGTCCTGCAAATTTGTTTGGAGGATATGGAGATAGACTTCCTTGTTCATTATTCCTTTTATATTAACCAATGGCACCAAATGCCAGTAAGTAAAACATTCCAAGCCACTGAAATTTTGTAAAAGTCACGAGAAGTGGAGCTTTTCGACTGAACAGGGGTAATATGATCCCATGGAATGAAAATTAATTGATTCCAAAGCGATAAAAAAGAATATTTTTGGGAAAGAGCTCATCAACATCTTCAAAAACAACATGCCAAGAAAAACGTCTCACATGGTGGCCAGCACAAATCCCAGACCTCACAGATAACGAAAAATTGAGCGCTGTAGTCAAGAGAGGATTAGCACAGCACAAGCGAGCTCCAGTAACAGGGAAGAGCTTTGGAGGCGAGTAAAATTATAATGAGGTAATATTCCAAGCGAAATCACAGAAAACTCATTAGAGAGCATTCCCAGACGTATGAAAATCGCTATTAAAGGCAAGGAAGTCTCCACAATCTTCTTGATATTTACCTCCTTAAATCTCAAAACAGAAAAGGTCAAAACTGAGTGAATAGAGTTGCCTTGCGTTTTTGCCATGAATCGCTTGTTAGGTTTCCCGTATGCTAGGCTTTATTCCTTAGATAGTAAGGACAAATTGCTGAAAATTTCAAAGCGATCCGCTTATTGTTAAACTAGCCGGCCACGCGCTGAATGTATAAATATGCGTTTATTATATGCATAAAAAATCTTGTCTATATCCGTCCAGTAGAGTGGTCAAAATATCTCGCCTTTTCTTTATACTATGTATAGAAGATAGTACTTTTAAATAGGTGGCAAGCCTACTCAAGAAACTTAAAGTTTTT
>NW_023458716.1:29245-29587 GCF_013731165.1 Rhagoletis pomonella
TTTTTTTTTTTATCCAACGAACGGTGAAAATCTTACAGTCTTTAAACAGGTGGCAGCCCTACTAAGAAAAATAATGCATTATAACACATAACACTGACGCCTACGCTTATTAGAATTGAATATAGTAATTTTATTAACAGGTGGCACCCTTATTAAAACTCTAAATTAAAAAGGTCACTCTCCTATCGATACAGAATATATTAGAGAAAATCTCGTCAAAATCCGTTCAGTAGTTTTCGAGATTACTGCGTACAAAGAATCTCGACTTTCCTTTATACTATGTATAGAAATGTTATGTTACTGTAGTAACAAAATGTCGAACAGGCACTCGGTTTTGATCGC
>NW_023458716.1:29687-34062 GCF_013731165.1 Rhagoletis pomonella
TGCGTACCGAATCTGCCAATCGAAACATGTGTCTGACGGAGAGTTAAATTTAAAGTAGCCAAAGTAGTGAGGACAGGGATTTGTAGGCCTTCAAATTCTTGTGTAGCATCTCCATGGCATCTAGTACCTAAAAAAGAACTCAATGACTGGCGTCCTCGTGGTGATTTTCGGAAACTTAATATTGTAACTGTACCGGACCGTTACCCTTTACCTCATATTCAGGATTTCAATATGAATCTCAGAAATAAGTTTATATTTTCGAAATTAGATTTGGTAAGGGCCTACCACCAAATTCTAATGGCAGAAGAGGATATCTATAAAACTGCAATAACGACACCTTTCGGTATGTTTGAACTTATACGAATGCCTTTCGGACTAAGAAATTCAGCGCAAACTTTTCAAAGATTTATTAATGAAGTAATTAGTGGTTTAGATTTTGTTTTTACATATATTGATGATCTATTGGGTGCAAGTGAAAATAAAGAACAGCATTTTAAAGATCTCCGTATACTTTTCCAACGCCTAACAGAGCACGGGTTAAATATCAAACCAAGTAAATGTACTTTTGGTGTTACAAGTGTTGACTTTTTAGGACATAATATTTCTGGGCCGGGAATTAGACCCTCTGATGAAAAGTGATAGCTATTCGTAGTTTTGAACGTCCTAAATCTATTAAAGTTTATAGGCATGGTTAACTACTACCATCGAAATGTACCACAATTAGCTGAGTTTACGGCAGTTATCCACGATTTAATCAATCGAACAACTAAGAAACGTGACAAGTCCTTAATTTGGGATGACACAACAAATAGAGCCTTTGAATGTATTAAAGAAAAGTTTGCGTCTACGATATTGTTTTGTAAGCCTGAAGTCGTGGATGGGAAGTCGTGGCGGGCCAGGCTTGCTCGAAGCCTGGGTTAAGCTCGTCGTAGGTGGGCGCGGTTCTTGCCACTTCTTTCCGCTCACTGCTACACAATCAACAAAATATATAAGGGTTCATGCCTGATACAATAGGAAAGGTAAAAGCAGGAGAAACCGCCCGGTCAGCTTGGAGTCAGCACTCCCCCTCTGTTTGAACACCAAACAGCCATGAGCTCTACTTCGACCCCATATACTTTAGTAGAACTCCCAATACTGACGTTAGTCCGTACGTCGAATGGTCAAGTCATGTCTCACGTCCGTCCAGCTAGTCCCGGCAGCGAGATAGTTCACCTGCGTTGCACCATTGCTCCTGGAGAGCAACCCCTCTAACACCAACCATAGAATTCTAGCAAGCCATGGTAAACTTATATACCACTATGACCTACTAACTGAAAGACTGTAACTTCATTAGCACCGAACAGAATTCCATTTATTTAGTTAATTAATTCAAATCTCTTACTCATTAATGTTGTATTTTTTTCTTCCTATACATTTATATAATTTATCTTTACTTTACTTCTCACAAGCAAATCCCTAAATCTTATTTCTACGGTCTGCTAGCTACCCTCCTCTTACATTCCTTCTTCTTTCCCTTTTCTTCTTCCAATCCTTTCCCTCTTTTTTTTGTTATTAGATAAAAAAAAAACTATCTATAATTACGTTTATAATTCTTATTATTCCTCCTTTTTATTTCATTCACGAAAAACTTCTAAAGCATTGCAAGGGTTAATATCATGCATATGAGTATCTATGCATATGAACATATGCGTAGATACATTCATGCAAAAGATACAAAAATCAATAACTATGTATTTGCAAAAAAAAAGCTAATATTTATGTTTGCATATGTAAGTACGTATTTATATGTATATGTAAGCATGTAAATCACTCGCCTAATTTCTCGCTCCGTTGACGTTGATACCATCGACACCGGGAAGCTGGAAAGGCTGTGGGAAAGAATTGATCCCTAGAACATACATACATATACTCAATATACTAGTGGATCTTAGGATCTATCTGGAAGAATTCCAAGTCTGATATGTGGCTGGAGCGCTTATTCGAAGCTGCGGGCAACGAGTGAAGCTCTGCCCAGTACCACGCGGTCAGTTAAAATCGACGGAAAACCTTAGCTAGTCCGCGAAATTATGTTTCAAGCAACAAAAAATAAATAAATCATTCATGTGCGAAATTTAATTAATCAAATAATTCAACCTTTAGCAAAAAAAAAAACGCGGATCGTGAAAGCAATATTAAATAGTGAACGAAAGTGAACGTGAGAATGAAAAGTGAATGAATCCTTAGAGAAAAATAAATAATATAAAAAAAACTTTTTAATATACAACGCTTTTATAAATGGACTAAAAAGTAGAAAATAATATTTCTCAGTCCCATAGAATTTGTTTTGATAACTTTTGATTTTGAAATTTTAGCAAAAGTCATTATAAACAATCTATGAAATTGAAAATGAAAAACGTGGAGCGCATGCAATACAAAGCATTCGATTTAATTGACAATAGTCAATCTACATAACGTAGACCTAAAATTTCTACAGCGAAAGTAGAACTTTGAAATCGATTTTAAGCGGTGAGAAATATTATTTTCTACTTTTTAGTCCATTTATAAAAGCGTTGTATATTAAAAAGTTTTTTTATATTATTTATTTTCTACTTTCCTGTCCTGTCTGAATAAAAGTTTGCAATAGATATTAAAATAATTCAACGATATTAATAGAAAGGTGCACACACATGCATTTACATATGTATGTACATACAAACGAGCACCAATTAATTTTATTTAAAGAAATGGCGTGTCGTCTATTTCCGCTGTAGCGAACGTAGTACATAGGGCGACATCTAGATGTCATCTACCTCGCCCTATTCACTACAGCTGTCGCCCTATGCACTATGCTTTTTTATAGGAACTTTTCAAAGCTTTGCTTTAGTGTCGGACACACAACATTGAAAGTTTCTGGACGCACAACATTGCAAGTTGATAAAAGCGTTGTAAAAAGCGTCAAGTGAAATTAAATTGTTCAATCAAAAAAAAAAACATACAATTCAATGATAAAAAAAAATCAAAGGCTATTGAATTCGATTATAAAATATTTAATGAAATAAATAGAATCTCAAGTAATCTATCATCCAGTTATGAAGAAAACGTAAAAAAAAACCAGAAGTGATTGACAAGAGGTAATTGAGAAGAAGTGGAAGAATCAAAGAAAAAGGATGTGGAGTGCGGGAATAAAACTAGAGTCTAAGGCGTACAAAGAGTGTTGTAAGAATTTTTGCAAAAAAAAAACTTAATTCAGTGTAGCAAAAAAAAAATCCAAAGAAAGTTTCCAACATTCAGCATTGTCTTCAGAAAAATGCTAACAAAAACAAACTTAATCAAATAAAATGCTAGTTTAGCTATATCTACAGAAAAAAGCTAAGTGACTTCAAATGAAAAATCAAAATAGGATTCCACACCCTATAACAATATTAATTTAAGAGAATTATTTAGGTTAAAAACAACATCCTAAATTATTTGCAAAAAAAAAATTATAATATAAATGTGTTTGTGAGTGTGCTCCAGCGGGGGCCCTTTATGTATAACTAGGTTAAAGGTGGGTAGTGCGAAACAAATGTACAAAAGAAATTAATATTTTTACACGGGTGTGTGTACTAAATGAAAAAACAAGCAAAATGACCTAAGTCCAGGCTATGAGGTACGGATGTCGAGGAGATCACCAACCGGCGTGTTTCCGCTCACGTATGCCTACTCGCTATGCCACAGCGAGTTCAGAGAGAAAACGACGGTGAGTACTAGTTGCTCAGTTATTTTGCAATAGCGGGCCCAGTGACTTCCACGCGCTCTCTTCCAACTTTCCCTGGTACATACGTATGTCCAGTGGATTTCTTATATACCTATTTTGTTGGCTCTGCAATAGTATCGAATGTGGCTAGTACTTTGTACATCCATGTACCCAATCTTGCCGGAAATCGAGGTCCTTACGGATAGCCTCCCGCGGGCAAGAACCTGAAACCAATACGTGCTCCGATTACCCTTCCACATACTAATATTTGTGTTTTACTGAGATATTTGCCCATGATTGAACCCTGGAATTTTATGTTAAATTAACTGAAGTGACTACAATTTCAATAAATAACTTTACACTGGTAATTATGTTGTTTTATTAAAATCATCCGGCTAGTTAGTAGATAAAAATAAGTATTATGAGGAAATACCATGAGAAATTACTTTACACGAAAAATCTCCTAACTCGAGATCAGGGCAAATATCATACATACAGCCAATTTCACGAAAGCAATTCAAGTAAAAAAAGTGGTTTTAATCTTTTGTATATTATGTGGAAATTGAAAGAGAATACAAAAATAATAATTTTTCGATTTAAATTGCTGGTGAGACCGGAAATGTAAGAAAACACTTTTGCGTCGAGCTTACCTCCAATTCG
>NW_023458716.1:34162-38602 GCF_013731165.1 Rhagoletis pomonella
TATTCATTTATTTAGCGACTTGACAATTCATTCAGTTATTTAATGAGATATTTATTTGTAATAATTCATTTACTTACCTTAATTTTTTGGGTAGTTGTGATCAAACGTGTTTACCAACGATAGGCTAGGATATGCGTTATATAAGTACCCGGTGGTAGGTTTAAGTAGACATAGGCTACAGTAGATAGAATTGCAGCAGAACCAAAGAGAAGAACATGAATAAGATGCCCGGCTGTAGGTCATGGGTCGAAGCCACACGTGGTATGAAATGTGGAACATCTAAGTATGTATGTTAATTAGTCTGGTCCAATAGCAATCCGGTTTACAGGATTTAGTACGGAGTGGAAAGGAATATACAAATTGTGTGTGTTTGGTGAAAAGTATCTGAGCTGAGCCTGCAACTTACAACCCAAGTCCGTGTAGCGCTGCTAAGTAGCTCTGTTACCCACTCTGGAAATCTCAAGCTAGCCTCTGTTATGCATGGCTGTGTTTAGATAATGTGTACATGTGTGATGCACTTGTTTGAGGTGGATATTGCGCGATGTTCGATAGGCAACTTGAAATAAGTTCGTTCGATCAGTGGCGTAAGATAAACGTAGAAAATGTACAAAAGAGTTGTTTTTGCCACAAACTCTTGACCCGAAAGGCGATCGCCTATTTTATCAAGATTTATTGAATTAAGGTCAACGGAAGGTGTTAGACGTGAGTGCGGCTTAAATTCTGACATTTTTCTTTTGTTATTAGAATTTGAATTCCGTTTGCCTTTACATAAACAGTTTAAACGGTGAATAGGCGAACTGTGCAAAAGATAAAGTTTAAACGTTTTAGTTAACGGAGTGAATCGAATTTATTTATAAAATAAGAAGCCGCGAATTGGAGGTAAGCTCGACGCAAAAGTGTTTTCTTACATTTCCGGTCTCACCAGCAATTTAAATCAAAAAATTATTATTTTTGTATTCTCTTTCAATTTCCACATAATATTCAAAAGATTAAAACCACTTTTTTTACATGAATTGCTTTCGTGAAATTGGCTGTATGTATGATATTTGCCCTGATCTCGAGTTAGGAGATTTTTCATGTAAAGTAATTTCTCATGGTATTTCCTCATAATACGTATTTTTATCTACTAACTAGCCGGATGATTTTAATAAAACAACATAATTACCAGTGTAAAGTTATTTATTGAAATTGTAGAGTCACTTCAGTTAATTTAACATAAAATTCCAGGGTTTTTCTAGAGAGACTAAAAAGCACGATAGTTCAATCATGGGCAAATATCTCAGTAAAACACAAATATTAGTATGTGGAAGGGTATTGGTTTCAGGTTCTTGTCCGCGGGAGGCTATCCGTAAGGACCTCGATTTCCGGCAAGATTGGGTATACGTACATGGATGTACAAAGTACTAGCCACATTCGATACTATTGCAGAGCCAACAAAATAGGTATATAAGAAATCCACTGGACATACGTATGTACCTGGGAAAGTTGGAAGAGAGCGCGTGGAAGTCACTTGGCCCGCTATTGCAAAATAACTGAGCAACTAGTACTCACCGTCGTTTTCTCTCTCAACTCGCTGTGGCATAGCGAGTAGGCATACGTGAGCGGAAACTCGCCGGTTGGTGATCTCCTCGACATCCGTACCTCATAGCCTAGACTTAGGTCATTTTGCTTGTTTTTTCATTTAGTACACACATCCGTGTAAAAATATTAATTTCTTTTGTACATTTGTTTCGCACTACCCACCTTTAACCTAGTTATACATAAAGGGCCCCCGCTGGAGCACACTCACAAACACATTTTTATTATAATTTTTTTTTGCAAATAATTTAGGATGTTGTTTTTAACCTAAATAATTCTCTTAAATTAATATTGTTATAGGGTGTGGAATCCTATTTTGATTTTTCATTTGAAGTCACTTAGCTTTTTTCTGTAGATATAGCTAAACTAGCATTTTATTTGATTAAGTTTGTTTTTGCTAGCATTTTTCTGAAGACAATGCTGAATGTTGGAAACTTTCTTTGGATTTTTTTTTTTTGCTACACTGAATTAAGTTTTTTTTTGCAAAAATTCTTACAACACTCTTTGCACGCCTTAGACTCTAGTTTTATTCCCGCACTCCACATCCTTTTACTTTGACTCTTCCACTTCTTCTCAATTACCTCTTGTCAATCACTTCTGGGTTTTTTTTTACGTTTTCTTCATAACTGGATGATAGATTACTTGAGGTTCTATTTATTTCATTAAATATTTTATAATCGAATTCAATAGCTTTTGATTTTTTTTATCATTGAATTGTATCTTTTTTTTTGATTGAACAATTTAATTTCAATTGACGCTTTTTACAACGCTTTTATCAACTTGCAATGTTGTGCGTCCAGAAACTTTCAATGTTGTGTGTCCGACACCAAAGCAAAGCTTTGAAAAGTTCCTATAAAAAAGCATAGTGCATAGGGCGACAGCTGTAGTGAATAGGGCGAGGTAGATGACATCTAGATGTCGCCCTATGTACTACGTTTGCTACAGCGGAAATAGACGACACGCCTAGGGCTGCCAGACGTCCCGGTTTTCCCGGACATGTCCCGGTTTTAGACTATTTGTCCCTGTGTCCCGGTCCAACCTTAAAATATCCCGGGTTTCGTTTTAGTGTCCCGGTTTTTGATTTGATTGCACAAATTTGAATAAAAGTTCAAAAATCACTACACTAAGAGAACGGACGCGTCGTAATATTCAGAAAAATTTTATGAATTCACTGAGGGAAATAACGCATAGTAAACATCAATATTTTCTATTTGATTATCGTTTAAAAATGTTCATTTTTAAAAATAATACTTTCATAACACGCACGAGTGGTATTGATTCAAACTCAACATTTAAATGCACATTTACATGTCTGGCTGCAGCTGAGTGCGCGAAGATGCTTGCCACAATTTGATAATTTCCAGAGGGTCAGGGTTCAATTCCCATTACAACCAGCATGGAATTTAAATATTTTTTTAACTTAATTATGAAAAAGCAATCGGTAATTGCAAATCGCTTCATTTTAATATGGGCGTATTTGAATTGAATATTTCTATACTAAATACTGAAATTTGTATACTTAATGTATTACGAGTTGAGTTGGTGCCCTTTCATATGCGTTTTTTTAAATTTAGCACGCTTTTTTAATTCTAAACTTCTTTCTCCCAGTGCACCGGTTTAATTTGTGAAATAGTCACATTTCGAGATAGTTGAATTTTGCACAAGCAATAGTTGATGATTATTATATGTACCTAAATACGTTCAAAATGACCTGCACAAAGTTTTACAATTATATTAAGGAAAATACAGAAGTTTTGAAACAAGTTTACAACAACGAAAAATATGACTGATATTTTAATGTTATCTTGTACTTAAATTTTTTTCTTTCATGAAACCTAGAGTACTTATAAGTACAGTGCCGTACAAAGTTATTGGCTCGGAGGCTCTTTCATCAGATCACAATTTCTAATCAGATCTTTTAGAAAAATTTTGAAAATGTAGCTTTTGAGCCAATTAATAAAGTGCAAGTCTGAAGTTGCCGGCAAATTTCGTTGATTTTTAGCATTTATTTTTTTTTTGCTGACAGTGTCTTCCATATAAAAAGAATTATCGAACATAGTTTGTATGGAAGAAACTCTCAGTAAAAACAATACCAAAAATCAACTAAAATTGAATGGGCTGCAAAACTTCATTTTAAAAATTTTTATAAAAAGTCTGATTAGAATGTTGCAAATTTGTATGCAAATTTATTGAATATTCCCGAGTTCAGCACAAAGTTTAACAGTTTTATTTTTATGTTTTTTCATATATTTATTATAAACTGTATTTTTATAAAGAATAAAAAAAGGGTCATGCATTGTGAACAATTCTCTGTGCTTTAGTTGTGATAAGTTGTTTTGTTTTGTTGGCGTACGTTGGAATGATCTCATGATCTCATGTTTTTATGTTTTTGTTTTTGTCTGTCAAAATAAAATTTCACTACATCCTTTCGCACGTCGAAATGAAAGAGAACGGGGCGAGAGGCCCTCCCTAAAGTGTCCCGGTTTGTCAACAGAGATATCTGGCAGCCCTAGACACGCCATTTCTTTAAATAAAATTAATTGGTGCTCGTTTGTATGTACATACATATGTAAATGCATGTGTGTGCACCTTTCTATTAATATCGTTGAATTATTTTAATATCTATTGCAAACTTTTATTCAGACAGGACTAAAAAGTAGAAAATAAATAATATAAAAAAAAACTTTTTGATATACAACGCTTTTATAAATGGACTAAAAAGTAGAAAATAATATTTCTCAGTCCCATAGAATTTGTTTTGATAACTTTTGATTTTGAAATTTTAGCAAAAGTCATTATAAACAATCTATGAAATTGAAAATGAAAAGCGTGGGGCGCATGTGCTATGCAGCTGTCCTTAGT
>NW_023458716.1:38702-44307 GCF_013731165.1 Rhagoletis pomonella
TACATAACCTTGTATTCATTCACCTTGTTTTGTTCTTTATCTGCAGATTTTTGCAAACAGTTGAAAATTCATACACACTTTAATCAGTAATGCTTTGGTTTACGCAACTATCTAAATGAAAAAAAAAAATTATTAAAATTTTCTGTAGGAATTTCGGGGGGTTTGAACCCCCAAACCCCTGCCTGCGCCTTTTATTTTTATTCCGCCTCTCGGGACGTTTATTTTAAGACCATTATTTTCAGATGGAAATTATTTACGTCTTCTCATAATAATTATATGGGACTTTTATTGAAATGAAACTTCTTAATTGAGTTCGGAGATTTAACGCGTTAAATATTTAAAGCCACGATTGATCACGCCATCAAATCTGTATCGTTCGTTTACCTAAATGAGGTTTCAAATTAAAGGGCTTTACTTTTACGTGGTTCTAGTTTTTTGAAAAGGGTTGCCAGATGTTAGCAAATCAAATTTGAAAATTCGCAGATATTTGCATTTAATTTCTTGAAATGGGCAGTACATATACCAATTGTATTAAGAGAGAACGTAGGACGTAAACCATTTCCGTCTTGAAATAAACGTCCCGAGAGACGAGGAAAATAAATGTGCCACATAATTATTAAGAAAGAACGTAAATCATTTCCGCCTTAAAATAAGCGTTCCACGAGGCGAAAAAAATAAAAGTCCCATACCTGTATTAATAAAAATGTTGTGTTCGTATGTCACGGTCGTCAAAACTCGAGAACGGCTGAACCGATTTGAATAATCTTTTTTTTTATTGTTCGGTATAATACCAGAACCAATGATATCGCAAAAAACTGGAGGGTTGCCACCTATTTGAAAATTTTTAAACCCAAATATATTGATAAAATAAATAAATTATTGTAATATGGGTATCAAATTAAAGAGGTTTAAGAAAGATAGTTGCTGGAAGTATTTTTGACGGGGGTTGCCACCTATTTGAGAATTTTAACTCAGTTAAGTTGATTAAGTAAATGAAATATTGCAATGTGGGTATCAAATTAAAGAGTGTTAAGAAGGCTTACAGCCGAAAATATGTATCATTAGGGTTGCCACATGTTTCAAAGTTTAACTAAACTACACTGATAAAATAAATGAAATATTACAATATTGGTATCAAATTAAAGAGGGTTAAGAAAGATAACTGCTAGAAATATTTTTGAGGAGTGTTGCCACCTATTTGAAAATTTTAACTCAGTCAAATTGATAAAATAAATAAGATATTGCCATGTGGGTGTCAAACTAAAGAGTTTTAAGATGGCTTAAAGTCGAAAATATTTTAAAGGAGGGTTGCCACCTGCTAAAAAATTTTGAGAAATTTAATTGATAAACTAAATGATATATTACAATATAGATATTAAATTAAAGAGGTTTAAGAAAGATAACTGCTGGAAATATTTTTTAGGAGGGTTGCCGCCTATTTTAAAAGTTTTAACCCAGTTAAATTGATAAAGTAAATGAAATATTGCAAGGTATAAACCTAAAGAGTTTAAAGAAGGCTCACAGGCGAAACTATTTTAAGGGAGGATTGCCACCTGTTAAAAAATTTAGCGCAATTTAATTGATAAACTAAATGATATATTACAATATAGATATTAAATTAAAGAGATTTAAGAAAGATAACTGCTGGAAATATTATTGAGGAGGGTTGCCACCTATTTGAAAATTGTAACTCAGTCAAATTGATAAAATAAATGAAATATTGCAATGTGGGTATTAAACTTTAGAGTTTAAGAAAGCTTACAGCCGAAAATATTTTTGATGAGGGTTGTTACCTGTTTGAAAATTTAACTAAATTTAATCGATAAAATAAATGACTTATTACAGTAGAGGTATCAAATTAAAGAGGTTTAAAAAAGATGACTGCTGGAATTATTTTTGAGCAGGGTTGCAACCTATTTGAACATTTTAACTCAGTTAAATTGATGAAATAAATGAAATATTGCAATGTGGGTATTAAACTTTAGAGTTTTAAGAAAGCTTATAGCCGAATATATTTTTGAGGAGGGTTGTTACCTGTTGAAAATTTAACTAAATTTAATCGATAAAATAAATGAGTTATTACAATATAGGAATCAAATTAAAGAGGTCAAAAAACATGACTGCTGGAGATATTTTTGAGGGGGTTGCAACCTATTTTAAAATTGCAACTCAGTTAAATTGATTAAATAAACGAAATATTGCAATGTGGGTATCAAACTAAATAGTTTTAAGAAGACTTACAGCCGAAAATATATTTGAGGAGGTTTGCTACCTGTCTGAAAATTTAACTCAATTAAATTGATAAAATAAATGAAATGTTACAATATTGGTACCAAACGAAAGGTATTTGAGAAATCTTGATTTGCAAATATTATAAATAGGATTATGCAATATGTAAAATAAACTGAAAATATTGAAATCAAATGAAGTATTATAACTGGTTCGAAACGGAAAGTGATTGGGAAAGCTTTACTAGAGAATTTGTTTTAATGTTTCTACTTATCCAAATCCGGACAGTTTGAAAAAAGAGAATTTACGATATCTTATCAAACGAAGTGATAAGTTGGTATACAAATTTCGCAATGAAAAAAAATTAATAAAAAGTTACGGATACAAATGAAGAAATGATAAAAAGCGTAACGAAAACATAAAAATATCCCGTGAAATGAAATAATGAAAACTTAAAATTGTTGTCACCATTCCTTCACATTATAAAACAATTAAATTTGAATTATAAACAATTTCGTTCGGTCGCCATAGCGCCATAGGTCAAAACATAGTGAAGCGGCGAGTGAAGCGAAGAGCTTTCATCGAGCAAGGCTTCAATTAAAAAAGTGTGTGTACGCTTTGCTCTTCACTATACGCTCTCCCCATATATGTAATACTTCTATATTGGCAGTACGTTGAAAGTACATCCGCCAACATTAGAGTGCAGATATATAATGATAGAACGAGAAAACCAACCAACCAATGTACTCAGAATGACATTTGAAAAGAATAAAAAATCAGGAGCGGTGCAGTAATCGTCAATATTTTAGAAAATTACATAAATTTTAATTAAAGCCAAACAAAAATTGTGTTTAACTTTTGAACAAAAAAGTAAGGAAAAAGGAATCGTGTTGCACGCGTCAGTATGTTATACTGTTTACTTAAAAATGAGCCGTATCAGGGAAAACGGGCAGACGCTACGTGCTGGCTAAGGAGCTGGAAAGGAAGGCACGGATCCTCCCATCCTATCTTTTAAGAGTGGTTATGGTGATCGCCTCAAGTGTAACTTATACATCTCTTGCTGCTTATTCAAATCCGCCGGTTACCACAAAGCTCGCCCCAACCACGTTCAGGGAAAAATTTTTGGTTATTTTATTTTTCAATTTTTTTAATATTTGTAATTTAAACCGCTCCTGGAGTGACTTGACAGTGGTTTGTTTGTAATAGTTCACAAATATACATTTATACTATCACAAGCAAACATTTATTTGATAGGCTGTCTCCCTTTGATTGCGGAATAAAAACACATAGTGAAGATACGTTACTATCAATATAGAAGTATTAGATATATGGCTATACCATTGAAATCGACGCTTTGCTCGATGCTCTTCGCTCGCCGCTCCACTATGTTTTTGGCCTAAGTATATTGCGAGTAAAGAAATTTTGAATAACATCAGATAATATTATTATGATTATGATTACTATTACTATTGTGAACTCCTGGCGTGTAATTTCTGGTGGATACCAATGACATCGATATCATCAGTAACAAAAACGTCGAAGTCTGTCCTGCCTTTTCCAAGTTGGGTAAAGAAGCAAAGCGATTGGGTTTGGTGATCAACGAAGACAAGACGAAGTATCTCCTGTCATCAAACAAAGTCAGAGCAGTCCCGCCTTGACACCCACATTACTGTTGCCAGTTGTAATATCGAGAAAGTAGAGAATGTCGTTTACTTGGGAACCAGCATTAACACCGATAATAATGTCAGTATGGAAATCCAATGCAGAATCACTCTAGCCAACAAATGCTACTTTGGACTGAATAGGCAATTCGGGAGTAAAGTTCTCTCTCGACGTACAAAAACCACACTCTATAAGTCACTCATCATGCCCATGCTGGTATATGGCGCAGAAGCTTAGACAATGACAACATTCGATGAGACGGCTCTTGAAGTATTGGAGAGAAAGATCTTAGGGAAGATTTACAGGCCTCTGCGCGTTGGCGACGGGAGTACCGCAGACGATGGAACGATGAGTTGTATGACAGAGCTGTAAAAAATTGCAAAGAAATTGGATTGCAATCGCATATTTTAAGTAATATTGCAATCTGATTTAATTGCAGTGAACATTGATTGCTTATATTTTGATTGCAAAAATTTGCAATAATTTAGAAGAATTTATTGCAATCAGTAATTGCATAAAAATTGCTAATTGCAATCTGTCTAAATGACATTTATTTTGGTGAATAATTAGAAGTACGATGGTGAGGCACTCAAGCCCTCAGTGGGTTAACGCAGCGCATGAGCAGCGCAAAGTGAACCCCTCACGGCAATACACCTAGCAGTAGGTTGTTTTGATTGTCATCTTTAATACAAAGTGCGTGCATGAAAATTCGCTTTTCTGCATGACAAAGCTGCAGCTAAACGTCACACCTCCGCACATTACCCTCTTTCTCTTCGTTTTCGCCTACGTCACCTACCATTTTTCGTTGTTGCTATGCTTACTGATGAGCCAAAGCAATGCATACATACTTCGCTCGACCACACAAACTAGAAGTGCCTTCGCTAATAGCTCTGCCAAATATAAATCCTTTAAAATAATTTAAGTCATTTAGGTATATTAAACTAAGGTTTATTTTCATTTCATTATTAACAATTTATTAACAAATCAGACATAGGAAAACGCTTCTAGATTCAACCAATGACTTAAGCAACTTATCTTCTTTTTATTCTATTAAAAAGCAGAAAGTTTTAGTTTAAAAAACTATTGGCTTTCAGTAACAGTAATTTTTCGAAATTACTATCACAAAGTGATCCACGGCCGTTTGTTTGTTTGGTTTGGCCCTTCTGTATTGTTGTTGCGCACTGCAAGTGCATTTACTTGAAAGATTAGGTAGGCGGTCATTTATTCACACAAAAAGCTAAGAAGACAACACATTTTGTATTTGGTCTTGTAAATTGTAAAATTTTTGAGATTGCAATCAAAATGTTTTATTGAATCAGTGAATTGATTGCAATCACAATCATTGCAATCAAATGTGCTTACAATTAAATTGATTGTAGTTTTTACAATCAGATAAAAGCAATCAATTTTGATTGTAATCCTATTAGTTAGCACAATCACTGATTGCTAAAAAAAATTGATTGCAAATTTTTACAGCTCTGTTGTATTAGCTTTACAACGAAATGGACATAGTGTATCGAACGAAAATACAGCGGCTCCGCTGGCTTGGCCACGTCGTTCGAATGGGAAGCGACGTTCCAGTTCTGAAAGTATTAAACTCGTAATCCGCTGGTGGTAGCAGAGGAAGAGGGAGAGACCAAGTGGATAAGAACTTGGCTTCACGGGGCATTTCCCATTGTCGTCAGTTGGCACAGAGAGAAACGACTGGCGTTCT
>NW_023458716.1:44407-46097 GCF_013731165.1 Rhagoletis pomonella
TACTGATGAGCCAAAGCAATGCATACATACTTCGCTCGACCACACAACCTGGAGGGGCCTTCGCTAATAGCTCTGCCAAATATAAATCCTTTAAAATAATTTAAGTCATTTAGGTATATTAAACTAAGGTTTATTTTCATTTCATTATTAACAATTTATTAACAAATCAGACATAGGAAAACGCTTCTAGATTCAACCAATCACTTAAGCAACTTATCTTCTTTTTATTCTATTAAAAAGCAGAAAGTTTTAGTTTAAAAAACTATTGGCTTTCAGTAACAGTAATTTTTCGAAATTACTATCACAAAGTGATCCACGTCGCGAAGAATTTAGCAGGCCTGCGAACGAAAACAGACGTTCAACTGCAGCAGAAGAGGGCAATGGTGCATTATACTTTATAAAGGTAGACTTCAGTCGGGCGTATTTATTTAACATGCTAAAAGATATATTCGAATCTGCTAAATAAGCAAAAAACTCTGTGTCACTCTGTGTTTCTGCTACCGAAGCTTTCGACGTTAAATTAGCTGAAAAGCGTGAAAACTTTACTTTAATTATACACTTTATAAATCTTGAATTTCATGTTACCTTCAAAATCAAAAAAATTTATAGTTCCGTCTTCGATGACAGGCTGCAATGTGCAATCAACGCCACATTCTCTAGCTACTGTATCTTTTACTAACTTTATAATTTCGTCAATTTTTGTCTCACGAAAGCTGGGGTTCAAAGCTGATATCCACATTGTTTTTGCTTGTGGACAGACCACAGACGCTATGATGGCATCGTGCACATCCTCAGTCAAGGTAAAATAATTCGAAAACCTATTCTCTATGGCTTGCATGACGGATGCTGCCAAATCCGAACAACTTTTATTTGCTTCATTTGCTATGATATGCACGTACTTTACGCGAGTTCTGGCTAAGGTCGGAAGGAGAAACCCATACACCATACCTTCATTTCTTTGCAAAAAATCAATGGCTTCTGCGATCGGACTTAACAAGTCCAGATATTCTTTCAAGTAATTAAATTCCGGTTCGGTAAATAATTCTTTGTGAAAGATCTGCATCACGTCATTTACTTTAAATTTATGTTTAAGCAGGTCCTTTATTGAATCGTGCATGGAGTTCCACCTTGTAGCCACTGGATATTTCAATTGGCATCCCAATACGGTCCTTAACTTTTCCGATGTACTTGGCTATTTACTTTTTTCCACAGACGATAATATTTTCGCATTATCTAGAACAAATGAATTTAAATAAAGCAAGAATAATTAAAGAAGAAAGTAATAACATGTACTGAAATTTTTAAGTCACCTTCTGATGTTTTTGAAACAATGTCATATTTTGTTTCAAAATATGTTGAAAATCCGTTGAAGCCACTAAATTTAAAGTATGCGTGGCACATCGAATATGTTTTGGTAGCCGAGAATTGAATAAATTATTAGGGATGTCACCAAAATATACTTCCTCTTCTTCTTCATCCTCATTGATGTCGACTTCAGCGATATTTATACTATCTATTCCAAATTCTTTAAACGACTTAATAAAATTGGATGCATTATCAGTAATGGTGGCCCTCACATTGCAAGGATTTAGTCTATACTCAGCGTGGATTTGAATAATTATATCACGGATACGATCAAATGTGTGGGAACCAGAAAATCGCTTACACGCTAATGCCGCTGACTGCCGAG
>NW_023458716.1:46197-48149 GCF_013731165.1 Rhagoletis pomonella
CCGGAAATGTAAGAAAACACTTTTGCGTCGAGCTTACCTCCAATTCGCGGGTTCTTATTTTATAAATAAATTCGATTCACTCCGTTAACTAAAACGTTTAAACTTTATCTTTTGCACAGTTCGCCCATTCACCGTTTAAACTGTTTATGTAAAGGCAAACGGAATTCAAATTCTAATAACAAAAGAAAAATGTCAGAATTTAAGCCGCACTCACGTCTAACACCTTCCGTTGACCTTAATTCAATAAATCTTGATAAAATAGGCGATCGCCTTTCGGGTCAAGAGTTTGTGGCAAAAACAACTCTTTTGTACATTTTCTACGTTTATCTTACGCCACTGATCGAACGAACTTTTTTCAAGTTGCCTATCGAACATCGCGCAATATCCACCTCAAACAAGTGCATCACACATGTACACATTATCTAAACACAGCCATGCATAACAGAGGCTAGCTTGAGATTTCCAGAGTGGGTAACAGAGCTACTTAGCAGCGCTACACGGACATGGGTTGTAAGTTGCAGGCTCAGCTCAGATGCTTTTCACCAAACACACACAATTTGTATATTCCTTTGCACTCCGTACTAAATCCTGTAAACCGGATTGCTATTGGACCAGACTAATTAACATACATTCTTAGATGTTCCACATTTCATACTACGTGTGGCTTCGACCCATGACCTACAGCCGGGCATCTTATTCATGTTCTTCTCTTTGGTTTTGCTGCAATTCTATCTACTGTAGCCTATGTCTACTTAAACCTACCACCGGGTACTTATATAACGCATATCCTAGCCTATCGTTGGTAAACACGTTTGATCACAACTACCCAAAAAATTAAGGTAAGTAAATGAATTATTACAAATAAATATCTCATTAAATAACTGAATGAATTGTCAAGTCGCTAAATAAATGAATAGATAAATTGTCAAGTCGTTAAATAAATAAATAAATAAATTGTCAAGTCGTTAAGTAAATAAATAAATAAATTGTCAAGTCGCAAAGTAAACAAATAAATAATTAATTAAATAAATAAATGATAAAGAGAGGTAAATAATCAAGCAAACAGTCAAGTCAATAAACACATCAGAGCTGTAAAAAATTGCAATGAAATTGGATTGCAATCGCATATTTTAAGTAATATTGCAATCTGATTTAATTGCAGTGAACATTGATTGCTTATATTTTGATTGCAAAAATTGAAATTTGCTATAATTTAGAAGAAATTGATTGCAATAAATTTTTGATTGCAATTAATTTTTGATGGTATACGCTAAAAAGCTTTTATGTTTTGTAGACCAAATATCGGCAGTGGTGCAGAAAAAGTTATTAGAAGCAATCAAATTTTTAATATTATCGACCATCAATCAATCAATCAATCAATGCTGAATCAATCATTGCGACGGCTGTTGGTCGACTCATAACCCTTAATTTTGGGTTAACATAACTGATCAACATCTTAAACGCTTCAGATGTGACAGTGGAAATTGGTAGCATATTTTCCACTATGAATCGAGCGACCAATTTGTTGAAAACTTTTTCAGTGCTGGGCTTTGGGGTTTTATCAGTTTTTGTACTTTTGTACTCTTCATACTCTTTTTTGTGTTTTTCCCGAAGGTGGCGAATAAAATTCGAAGTTATTTGCTCTGAACCTTTTAATTTAGTCTTGCAAATTCGGCAAATTACTAGAATTCCATCGCGATAGCGTGTGTACCGATCTCCTTCTAACTGTTAATAATAAACAAATGCATTTTTATTGATTTATTGGTATTAGGGCTTTCCACGTTAATACAAACCCTTTTTAATATTTCGAAATGCTTAGAGAATAAAATTGATCTTAAAGACACTGCTTTTCATTTTCCAAAATATTTTCTGACGACGACGACTGACTCGTAGATGCTATGTTGCCAGCTTCTTCAGCAATCCTCTTGCGAGATGAAGCTTTTGATCTAATA
>NW_023458716.1:48249-48502 GCF_013731165.1 Rhagoletis pomonella
CTCGTATTTTGCTTTTTAATACGAGTATGAAGTAATATGATAACACATTCTGTAGGTGATGTTATAAAAGTGAAAAGTGATCTGGCAAAGGTAAACGGTGAATCTGCGATCTAAAATGTGAGATAGTGAATTGTTCGGTGATTTTTCTTCTGATGATTATCAGAATGACCCCAGCTTTTCATTGGCAGGACAACAACCAAGTTGACAAGCTGTCAACATAGCATCTACGAGTCAGTCGTCGTCGTCAGAAAAT
>NW_023458716.1:48512-56186 GCF_013731165.1 Rhagoletis pomonella
CTGTCAACATAGCATCTACGAGTCAGTCGTCGTCGTCAGAAAATATTTTGGAAAATGAAACAGCAGTGTCTTTAAGATCAATTTTATTCTCTAAGCATTTCGAAATATTAAAAAGGGTTTGTATTAACGTGGAAAGCCCTAATACCAATAAATCAATAAAAATGCATTTGTTTATTATTAACAGTTAGAAGGAGATCGGTACACACGCTATCGCGATGGAATTCTAGTAATTTGCCGAATTTGCAAGACTAAATTAAAAGGTTCAGAGTAAATAACTTCGAATTTTATTCGCCACCTTCGGGAAAAACACAAAAAAGAGTATGAAGAGTACAAAAGTACAAAAACTGATAAAACCCCAAAGCCCAGCACTGAAAAAGTTTTCAACAAATTGGTCGCTCGATTCATAGTGGAAAATATGCTACCAATTTCCACTGTCACATCTGAAGCGTTTAAGATGTTGATCAGTTATGTTAACCCAAAATTAAGGGTTATGAGTCGACCAACAGCCGTCGCAATGATTGATTCAGCATATGGGTCGATGGTCGATAATATTAAAAATTTGATTGCTTCTAATAACTTTTTCTGCACCACTGCCGATATTTGGTCTACAAAACATAAAAGCTTTTTAGGGTATACCATTCATTGGATTGATGAATCGTTAACTCGGCAGTCAGCGGCATTAGCGTGTAAGCGATTTTCTGGTTCCCACACATTTGATCGTATCAGTGATATAATTATTCAAATCCACGCTGAGTATAGACTAAATCCTTGCAATGTGAGGGCCACCATTACTGATAATGCATCCAATTTTATTAAGTCGTTTAAAGAATTTGGAATAGATAGTATAAATATCGCTGAAGTCGACATCAATGAGGATGAAGAAGAAGAGGAAGTATATTTTGGTGACATTCCTAATAATTTATTCAATTCTCGGCTACCAAAACATATTCAATGTGCCACGCATACTTTAAATTTAGTGGCTTCAACGGATTTTCAACATATTTTGAAACAAAATATGACATTGTTTCAAAAACATCAGAAGGTGACTTAAAAATTTCAGTACATGTTATTACTTTCTTCTTTAATTATTCTTGCTTTATTTAAATTCATTTGTTCTAGATAATGCGAAAATGTTCTCGTCTGTGGAAAAAAGTAAATAGGCCAAGTACATCGGAAAAGTTAAGGACCGTATTGGGATGCCAATTGAAATATCCAGTGGCTACAAGGTGGAACTCCATGCACGATTCAATAAAGGACCTGCTTAAACATAAATTTAAAGTAAATGACGTGATGCAGATCTTTCACGAAGAATTATTTACCGAACCGGAATTTAATTACTTGCAAGAATATCTGGACTTGGATCGCAGAAGCCATTGATTTTTTGCAAAGAAATGAAGGTATGGTGTATGGGTTTCTCCTTCCGACCTTAGCCAGACCTCGCGTAAAGTACGTGCATATCATAGCAAATGAAGCAAATAAAAGTTGTTCGGATTTGGCAGCATCCGTCATGCAAGCCATAGAGAATAGGTTTTCGAATTATTTTACCTTGACTGAGGATGTGCACGATGCCATCATAGCGTCTGTGGTCTGTCCACAAGCAAAAACAATGTGGATATCAGCTTTGAACCCCAGCTTTCGTGAGACAAAAATTGACGAAATTATAAAGTTAGTAAAAGATACAGTAGCTAGAGAATGTGGCGTTGATTGCACATTGCAGCCTGTCATCGAAGACGGAACTATAAATTTTTTTGATTTTGAAGGTAACATGAAATTCAAGATTTATAAAGTGTATAATTAAAGTAAAGTTTTCACGCTTTTCAGCTAATTTAACGTCGAAAGCTTCGGTAGCAGAAACACAGAGTGACACAGAGTTTTTTGCTTATTTAGCAGATTCGAATACATCTTTTAGCATGTTAAATAAATACGCCCGACTGAAGTCTACCTTTATAAAGTATAATGCACCATTGCCCTCTTCTGCTGCAGTTGAACGTCTGTTTTCGTTCGCAGGCCTGCTAAATTCTTCGCGACGTGGATCACTTTGTGATAGTAATTTCGAAAAATTACTGTTACTGAAAGCCAATAGTTTTTTAAACTAAAACTTTCTGCTTTTTAATAGAATAAAAAGAAGATAAGTTGCTTAAGACATTGGTTGAAGCTAGAAGCGTTTTCCTATGTCTGATTTGTTAATAAATTGTTAATAATGAAATGAAAATAAACCTTAGTTTAATATACCTAAATGACTTAAATTATTTTAAAGGATTTATATTTGGCAGAGCTATTAGCGAAGGCCCCTCCAGGTTGTGTGGTCGAGCGAAGTATGTATGCATTGCTTTGGCTCATCAGTAAGCATAGCAACAACGAAAAATAGTAGGTGACGTAGGCGAAAACGAAGAGAAAGAGGGTAATGTGCGGAGGTGTGACGTTTAGCTGCAGCTTTGTCATGCAGAAAAGCGAATTTTCATGCACGCACTTTGTATTAAAGATGACAATCAAAACAACCTACTGCTAGGTGTATTGCCGTGAGGGGGCTCACTTTGCGCTGCTCATGCGCTGCGTTAACCCACTGAGGGCTTGAGTGCCTGACCATCGTACTTCTAATTATTCACCAAAATAAATGTCATTTAGACAGATTGCAATTAGCAATTTTTATGCAATTACTGATTGCAATCAAAAATTAATTGCAATCAAAAATTTATTGCAATCAATTTCTTCTAAATTATTGCAAATTTCAATTTTTGCAATCAAAATATAAGCAATCAATGTTCACTGCAATTAAATCAGATTGCAATATTACTTAAAATATGCGATTGCAATCCAATTTCATTGCAATTTTTTACAGCTCTGCTGTACAATATACGCCGGCTAACAACCTCGTACAACGCTAAACTGAGTTGGCGTGAACACTTACTTTGATAATTAAAATCGTTCCTGAAATATCGCGAGAAAACCGAATTCGTTCCGCCTCACAGGCCAACGTTTGTGTTCTAGGGTTAAAAAGAAACGATGAAACAGGAATAGTCGCGCGAAAACCCAGGTCAATATCTGCTGGAAGTGCTAGTTTAAGTATACTGCTTTGCTTTTTCCTTGGCTAAATAGACACTTTCAAATTATAATTCACATGAACTATATATCCACTGAGAAACTCCGGCTGGCATCAAACTTTATATTTTTAAATAACTATACGCGCACAGAAACAACTCGTGGCGATAGCAAAACTGAAACTGAGACAAACAAGTCTAGGCATGTCATAACAGCACATACTTTTCTTTCTCTACCTATGGGGTTAAAGTTTCCAGAGGTGAAATTTTAGGCAGCATACAATTTCTTACATGCATGGTTGTTTTTCAACACTAATGAAAGAAACTTAAGAAATATTTGGAAAAAAATTCATAAAGTGCATTTTTTGAAAAAAAAAGCAATGTAATCTATTTACTCTGATTAATAATTATAAAAAATATATTAGAACCAACTTCTAATGTTATATTTTATACAAATTATTATTGCTGCTTGGAGCGCTCTGAGCAATGCCGCTGAATAATAGTTTTACTTAGGAATGCATCCCTGGTCCTTGTTCTTTGCTGTATTGCATCGCGGTGAATTCATATTTCTTCATTTCATTTCGTAATAATGAGATTTGTGATGCTGTTTTTTACTTTTTTCAAAGATTGATTTACGAAAAACTCAAATAACTGGGCCAAAAATATTCTGATTTAGACTTATGGGATCTCGGTAGAAAGGTATTTTCCCATTATTTTTATTTATGTGCAAAAAAGGGTCATCCATGTCCAAATTTTTTTTCAAACACCAACACTTCTTAATGCAACTTTGAATGATGTTCGTTCATCTTACCTTTCTCTTTCATCCTTGGAATGAGCTTATTAGCAAAGAAATAAAACCCAATCATACCTCACAAATCTAAATCGGTTCAGTTATTCAAGTTTTTCTTATACCAATCTTTGAAAAAAGTATCAAAAATCTCATTATTATGATTCCGTTCAAATTTTTTTTTTAATATTTTAATGCAAATTTTTTAAGCTTAAACCGTTTTGTCATTTGAGGGGATTTAAAAAAAAAAAATCTTTACGAACAATTTTTATTATTAAAAAAATTCATTTTTGGAGGTATTTTCAAATCGATCCAGCTCGCTTAAATCTTAATATTTTTCCGAAATATTTTGGTAGACGTTTTAAAATATAATAGATACTATAATTCCAATGGAAAAATAGTACCGATAGAGAAATACGCGGTGTTCGCTGGCACAGCTCTCAATTTTGATGATGTAAAGGCATCTATAGATCATCAATGCTGCGCCCAGGGTTGCATTTCTATGAAGCTGTTTTGGATAGACTTTTTTATGCTGATTACGAATCCGTAAGTATAAAGTCTCCATCAGCTCTAGATTTGGAAAAAACGAGGTCAAAGTGACAAAAAATCGTGCTTTTGCAATATTTTAGAAGCCATAGCAAAGAACCTAAAGGTGATATTAGGCTTAAATTAAAGCTAGAAGTCTCGACTACTATCTCTGAAAATACCATCCCTGCACGTTGAATTGATGGTCACTTATAGTAATCAGCATAAAAAAGTCTATCAAAAACAGCTTTAACATTTGATGCAACAAAATCACTGTTCCCTTGTGTTATTATTATTTTTAAAATAACCTAAACAATATGTTCTAACAAATCGTTTCTTAAAATGTACCTACGAGATGGATTTTTCGTATAGTATATATTGGAAAAATTCATGGAAAATTCGCTAAGCCCAACAAAAAAATTTTAAGTAAAAAGTAGAAAATTTGCTAAGTCACAAAATTATCTACAAAATTTGTAAAAAAGCAGACTTTGTTATTATTATTTTTTTAATAAAGGGTAAATGAAAAACGCGAAACGTTGCATTCAAAGTTTTGCAAAATACTTAAAGAAAATTACTTAGCAACGTTTTTTGTGTCTCCTGTACAATTGAAAAAAATGGAAAACTTTGCACTCTAAGCTAGCGACATACGTATACAGCATGGTAAAATAATTACAGGTATTGTGTTCCCAGAGAGTTTTGCCTGACATCGAAATTCGTGCTCCCTTATTTTCATTCTGACGCAGTTCAATGTTAATTCTTTTACTTTTATTTGGTTTTGCTTTTTGTTTTCGCTCAATTTCATTTTTATAGTTTTTCAAAACATAAGAAAAAACGTTTGAAATGAAGTGAGCCATACAAATTTTGAATTTAGTTACCAAGCAAATGTTTTTTTCGGCTTTTGCAAATTACATAAGTCCTCTGCAAGAAGGTTTGTTTAAGAAATACGTGTACATCATATATGTAATCTATATTAATAAAAAAAAAAATGTTGTGTTCGTATGTCACGGTCGTCAAAACTCGAGAACGGCTGAACCGTTTTGAATAATTTTTTTTTTTTTTGTATTGTTCGGTATAATACCAGAACCAATGATATCGCAAAAAATTGGAGGGTTGCCACCTATTTGAAAATTTTTAAACCCAATTATATTGATAAAATAAATAAATTATTACAATATGGGTATCAAATTAAAGAGTTTTAAGAAAGATAACTGCTGGAGATATTTTTGACGAGGGTTGCCACCTATTTGAAAATTTTAACTCAGACAAATTGATAAAATAAATGAATTATTGCCATGTGGGTGTAAAACTAAAAAGTTTTAAGAAGGCGTACAGCCGAAAATATGTTTGAAGAGTGTTGCCACCTGTTTGAAAATATAACTAAAGTACATCGATAAAATAAATGAAATATTACATTAAGGGCTGCCACCAATTTTTAAATTTTAACTCAGTTAAATTGATAAAGTAAATTAAATATTGCTATGTGGATATCAAACTAAAGAATTTTAAGAAGGCTTACAGTCGAAAATATTTTAAAGGAGGGTTGCGACCTGTTAAAAAATTAAGCGCAATTTTATTGATAAACTAAATGATATATTACAATATAGATATTAAATTCAAGAGGTTTAAGAAAGATATCTGCTGGAAATATTTTTGAGTAAAGTTGCCACATCTTTGAAAATTTAAACTCAGTTGTTTTGATAAAATAAATGAAATACGGTAATTTGGGTATCAAACTTAAGATTTTTAAGAAGGCTTGCAGCCGAAAATATGCCTGAGGAGGGTTCCCACCTGTTTGAAAATTTAACTCAATATAATTGAAATAGGTATCAAATTAAAGAGGTTGAGGAAAGAAAACTTTAGGAAATACTTTTGTGCAGGATTGCCCCCTATTTGAAAATTTTAACTCAGTTATATTGATTAAACAAATGAAATATTGCAATGTGGGTAGCGAACTAAAGAGTTTTTAAAAGTCCTACAGTAGAAGGTTTCTTAGAAGAGGGTTGCCACCTCTTTAAAAATTTATCTCAATTAAATTGGTAAAATAAATGAAATGTTACAATATCGGTACTAAACTAAAGGCATTTAAAAATCTTGATTTAGAAATCTGTATTTATATATATAAAAATGTTGGGTTCCTTTGTCACGGTCATCGAAACTCGAGAACCGCTGAACTGATTTGAATAATTTTCTTTTTGCATTGTTCGGTATCATAGCAGGATCATTTATATTACAAAAATAAATAAAGTATTTCAATATTAAGGTTTACGGCCGAAAATATATTTGAGGAGGGTAGCCACCTGTTTGAAAATTGAACTAAATTTACATAGTTGATAAAATAAATGACTTATTAAAATATAGGTATTAAATTAAGGAAGTTTAAGATAGATGACTGTTGGAAATATTTTTGAGGAGAGTTGTCACCTTTTTGAAAATTTTAACTCGAAAGCTTAGTATGTTGCACCAATGTATTTTCAATATAAAGCGATAAAATAAATAAACCAACGAAAAATTAGTCCCTTGTCAAATATGTTTGGTTCATTATTATTTTTTATGGATATGTAAAAATGTAGAGCGGGTACGGTCGATGTGTGGTGGCTGACGGCCGTTCCTGGTTGAATACGGGAAAATAAGTACCCGCGCTCTTTTCAATAGAATTGAGTTCAACCACAAAGCAGTAAAACTGTTTGGAGGGGAAGTTAAAAAATAGTTAATTTGGCGGGAAAATTTATGACAGTTTCTAATAAATAAATGTGTACATTAGAGTGGTCCAAAAAAATAAAGTCGGAGTTTTAATACCGGCACACTCTAGAGTTGATCCATATCGAAAAAAATATACCCCTATTTTTTATTTTGAAATCAAAAAATATTTAGGGAGTGCTCAAAGCGTTCAAAGTTTTCCATGTATTTTATATGGAGAAAAAACCATTTTTCGTAGAAATGGTATAAAACTCTTGAAAATCAATATTTTTCGATCGGAAAACTATGGTTCTCTTCAGGAGACTAGTATCCAATTGTTTATTTAACCATTTTTTATGATTAAAGTTTTTTTATTGGTCCCCCCATTGCATTTTCAAAGGGCTTTGAGTATTATTACTGAGAATCTCCTGAAGATAAGTAAAGTTTTCCGATCGAAAAATATTGATTTTCAAGAATTCTACACTATTTTTACGAAAAGATGTTTTTTCTGCATATAAAATACATGGAAAACTTTGAGCGCTTTGAGCACTACCTAAACTATTTTTTTTTTTTATCAAATTAGTATGGGATCACCTGGAAATCGGTTGACGTGGTCCAAAGTTATGCGGTAACATGCATAAAAAAAAA
>NW_023458716.1:56286-60112 GCF_013731165.1 Rhagoletis pomonella
GTCGCCAAGGCCTACTACGTATATTGCGAGTAAAGAAATTTTGAATAACATGAGATAATATTATTATGATTATGATTATCATTACTATTGTGAACTCCTATTCCCAATCAAGGATTCCCAAATTAAAGCGAAAGCAGAATAGCATTTACGATCGCATGATGCAAATGTTAAGATAATAACAGCTGTAGAACTGAACCATGTAGGAAAATTTTTTTACAAGGGCGTATAGTTTCTGGCGTGTGCCGATGACATCGACATCAACGGTAACAAATATAGCGAAGTCTCTTCTGCATTTTCCAATCTGGATAAGGATGCAAAGCGAATGCGCCTGGTGGTAAACGAGGACAAGACGAAGTATCTCCAGTCACCGCGTTCGCACCTTGGAACCCACGTCACTGTTGACAGTTATAATTTCGGGAAAGTGGAGAATTTCATTTACTAGGGAACCAGCACTATCACCGATAAAAATATCAGCATGGAAAACCCACGCAGAATTACTCTTGCCAACAGGTGCTGCTTTGGACTGAGTAGGCAATTGGGGAGTAAAGTCCTTTCTCGACGTACAAAAACCGCACTCTATAAGTCACTCATCATGCCCGAGCTGTTATATGCCGCAGAAGCTTAGACAATGACAACATTTTATGAGGCGGCTCTTGGAGTATTCGAGAGAAAGATCTTACGGAAGATATTCAGGCTTCTATGCATGGGCGACGATGTTACCGTAGACGATGGAACGATGAGTTGTATGAGCTTTACAACTAAATGTACATAGTGCAGCGAATGAATATAGAGCGGCTCCGCTGGCTTAGACATGTCGTTCAATAGGAACCGAAGTTTCAGGTGTAAAAGAATTCAACTCGCAAGCCGATGGTGGTAGCAGACGAATAGGCAGCACCCATGGCAATGGAGAGACCAAGATGGCACAGAGAAATGACTGGCATTCTTTGTGGAGCTCGGCCAAAATGGCTTAGGCGGTTACAAAGCCAACGTAGAAGAAGCGCCAGGAGGAACTAGTAAAATATTCCTTATCAGATGGATTCTGGCAACGGTTCGATCAAAAAATTACATTACCTTAGCTATCGCTTCGTCTGGAATTGCTGCGACATTATTACCAGGTGGAAACATTGCCAATTCAGCTCTTTAGCTGCCATTGAACATATAAATCATCGAAACTCCCACGTGCAATATTTCCAGAGCATCCGGTATGAAAAAAGTTTGCCAAAAAATTAAATTCATTGTTTGGGATGAGTGCACCATGTCACATAAAAAATCGTTTGAGGCTTTTGATCCATTGTTGCGGGATTTGCGTGGAAACGTTCAACCATTCGGGATATTGCTCGCTGGAGATTTTACGAAAACATTGTCTGTAGTTTCTCGATTAACACGAGAGATAAATGCTTGCCTGAAATAGTCAACATTGCGACAAGACGAACATACATACACTGCAGCTGAAGTATTCGCGCGACAATAACTGGACATTGGGAACGCAAAGCAATATGGCCTGATAATTTTTGTAAATTAGAAACATCGAAAGGAGAACTGGTCGAAAGAATGTTTCTTTATTAAGAAAATTAATTTTAGGAATCACGATTGGCTCAGTGAACGGGCTATTCTTGCTGCGAAGAATAAGGAGGTCTATCAACTAAATAATAGTGGTATTGATAACAGTCGTTGCTTGACCTGATCAGCTCTTTTACTAGACTGCCAGACCATTTGCTCACTGTGGTGAATACCACTAATGTTATTCAATCCAGCATTCAACGTGATAGCATACACGTCGATAAACACCGTTGTGGAAAAAGACCATCCAACGAAATTTTTGAACTCGATTAATCTTCCAGGGAGACCTCACATACTGAAATTAAAAATAGGTATGACTGTTATTATGTTGCGGAATATTAATCAGCGAAAACTCTGCAACGGAATGTGACTCGCAGTTAAGAAATTAATGAAGAACGTAATGTAAGAAAAGATTTTAACGTGGCCTTGCAAAGGTGAAGAATTCCCATGATTCCATTTAATGATGATGATTCAATTTAAAAGATTTGAATTCCCAATTCGATTGACATTCGGAATCACAATCAATAATGCTCCAGGTCGAACTTTGGAAAAGTATGGTTTAGATTTAGATACGGATTGCTTCTGTGATGTTGCGTGTTCCTGTGTCGGCAAACCAGATATCCTTGATATCTATGCAGAGAATGGAAAAATAACAAATATTGTGTGCACACGAGTACTTATTACATAACCAAACACATTTGAAACGTATGCTTTGTTTGGTTAATAATTTATCGTCCATATAACAGAAATATGCCACAGCAAAGCGTGGCAGGGTACATCTAGTGCTTCTATATTGCTAGTACATTCAAAGTACATTCCCCAACATCAGAGTGTCGAAATAGTGAAAAAGAAAGAGAGATCCGATAAGAGAATGTACTCAAAATGACAATTTTACCTTTCAAAATACAGGAGCGGTTTCACAAATGTTTATTTAAAAACAACTCTTATGAAAAAAAAACAAAAAATAAAATTTTTGTAAATCTATGAGAAGTGCTGCGGCCGTTGGTGGTGGCAGAGGATAAAAATACCAGTTAGAGAAGGACTTGGCATTAGTTGGCATTTCCAATTGGCGTCAATCAGCATAGAAGGGAATCGAATAACGTGCTTTGTTGGATTCGGCCAACATATAAAATACCACACCGCTTTATGTGTAAATAAATTTTGTCTTTGTTAGGAAAAGATCTTCTATCTTCCAATTTTTCAGATTTCCAAATAACGAGGAGCATCAGAGAAATACGTCATACCGAGCCCTAACCGCTAAAAAAATGTATATATATATATTTTTTTTTTAAATTTTTGATGCAGGTGCTCTAAGAGGCATTTATGCATCAAAATTAAATTTTGAAAAAAGTTGTATTATTTCATTTTCGCGGCTAGGGCTCGATATACATTTCAGCGTGAAGGAAACATGAGACCGTCAAATTTGTGTTTGTTTGTTGAATTCCCTGAACCGGCCCTGTTATGATATGGCACTTCATTCTATGTAGTAGTTTACAAATATACACGTATACTTCTCTTCTTCTTCTTATTCTTAATTGGCGCTGTAACCGCCTAAGCGATTTTGGCCGAGTCCAAAACTGCACGCCAGTCATTTCTCTTCTGTGCTAACTGACGCCAATTGGAAATGCCAAGTGAAGCCAAGTCCTTCTCCACCTGGTCTTTCCAACGCAGAAGAGGCCTTCCTCTTCCTCTGTTACCAGCATCGCGGCCCGCGTTGAATATTTTCAGAGCAGGAGCGTTTCTGTCCATTCGAACGACATGGCCAAGCCAGCGGAGCCGCTGAATTTTAATTCGCTGCACTATGTCTATATCGTTGTAAATCTCATACAGCTCATCGTTAAATCCTCTGCGATATTCGCCATCACCAACGCGTAAAGGTCCGTAAATCTTTCGCAGAATCTTTCTCTCGAAAACTCCAAGAGCCGCCTCATCAGATGCTTTCATTGTCCATGCCTCCGCGCCATACACCAGCACAGGCATGATGAGTGACTTATAGAGTGGATCTTTGTACGACGAGAGAGGACTTTACTTCTCAATTCCCTACTCAGCCCAAAGTAGCACTTGTTGGCAAGAGTGATTCTCCGTTGGATTTCAAGGCTGACATTATTATTGGTGTTAATGCTGGTTCCCAAATAAACGAAGTCGTCTACTTTTTCAAACTTGTAACTGTCAACAGTGACGTGGGTGCCAAGACGTGTATGCTCTGACTGTTTGTGTGATGACAGGAGATACTTCGTTTTGTCCTCGTTCACCACCAGACCCATTC
>NW_023458716.1:60212-61220 GCF_013731165.1 Rhagoletis pomonella
CCTGTTACAAACAACCGTTATGTGAACAAAGTTATAATACCCTTGTGCACAAGTGCGCTCGGGTATAAAAACAAATATGTATGTAGGTACAGTTCATGGATAAATAATGTAGGCAATTACATACATATGTATGTACATGGAGCAATTAACATTGCTGTTAGCACTTACATTAGTATATGAATATTTATGTACATACATACATATGTATATATTAAAGGACTGCAAATATTCCTGCCGAAATACTCTTCACATGCGTACATGAGTAAATGGAACATCAATTTTAGAGTACTTAAAAAAATAGGAACAAAAAGAGAACATCATAAATTTGAGGTACTGAGAAATATTACTCAACAGCGCTCTGCTACATAAAACACTGTTCCGCTCATGATACAAAAAACAAGGTAGTTCCATTGTCACTTTTCCGTCGCCATATTAACAACCTGACAATTAAGCAGATTGTGACATTTCGTGCTACCATACCCAAAATCTAAAATACTTCAAATTTTCTTATTAATTTTTTGTCGATTTAAAAATCTTTGTTCTTAAGCATAGTATTTTATTCCTATTTCACGTGAAAAGCTGTTAAATTGCATATAAAACTTCTTTCTGTGAAACAAGTGTGAAATTCGACAACATTTCCTCAGCAAAGTACTATTCTGTTCACGCTGTGAAAAAACTTGCAACATTTTTGCAAAATGAAGCTAGCAACACAATTTTCATGACATTTTTAAATACACATGTACATTTTAAATTGTGTGAAAGCTGACAGTTTATAGAATTCAGTAGCGGCGAAAACAAAGGGGGGTTAAGTGGTTAAACCTTACCCAAGCCGATCGTAAATCTTGCGACGTAATTTCAGCTTATGCCTGTCGGTCTTGACAAGAATGTAATCCCTCAAGGTTTAGCTTAACATGGTTCTAGGGATACACCCTGTGATGATGTTACTTTCCAGAAGGTTTCGCGCCCGTTTTTCTGTACATATTTCCATTGGAAAAATGGCTCATCTCA
>NW_023458716.1:61230-62180 GCF_013731165.1 Rhagoletis pomonella
TACTATTCTATTAATTACAAAACTGCGTACTCAATTAAAGTGCAAAGCTGCTTTCTATTTTTTCTGTTTTTTATGGGTTTTGTTGTAGGAAGAACTTAACTTTTATTAAAAATATCTTAAATGAAAATAAAAATTAATCAATGTGACGTTTTCTTTGCGGCCGGCCATGTAAAGGTACAATTCATCAGCGAAGCCGCTTCGTGACATATTATTATTTTTAAAGTTAATTTTTAAAATAAGTCTTTTGTAGCCTCATTAACCATTTTTCTTTTGGATGTGACGCCTTTGATCTATTCAATTTTTTCCTCTTGCAATGGCCATTTTTACATCACTTGTATAGTCCTCATAGCTATTGTACATATTTTTAACGGTATCTATTGAAAAAATGGATTAGCATTATAATATATTAATATAAGCATTATAATATTAATATAATATTATGATATTAATATAAGCATTATAATAAAAAATATTTAATAAATAATATATATAATAATATACATAACAATTTACACTTGCGGTCACTTGATTAAGTTAAGTGACATTTTGATCAGTTTTGTTTTTTTTTATTTATTTGATGTTAATAATTTTTTTATAAAAGTCACCACATAAATTCACATTTCAAACTTCTTACAAAAATTATACAAATTCAAAAAACTTCAGCATTTATACCCCAAAGTTTTTTAACTTTATTAAGAATGTTTAGGAAAATTTTAAATGTGCAGTTTAACAGCCCATTAAATTTCAGTAGGTCAAAGTCCAAATTTTAAAAAGCTAGAAAATAGCATTAATTTTACAATTTATTTTTCAAAGTTATCTCTATCAAGGGTTTTAAGTGGAAATTTGTAGCTGTTCAACGTTGAAAACACTTTGCCGTAGATTCTGTTTATTTTAATACATTAGAATGTCAGTGTGAGCAGACGTGTTTTTGTGGCGCTGCATCGAATCTC
>NW_023458716.1:62280-72500 GCF_013731165.1 Rhagoletis pomonella
TTTTTACAATCAGAAAAGAGCAATCAATTTTGATTGTAATCCTATTAGTTAGCACAATCACTGATTGCTAAAAAAAATTGATTGCAAATTTTTACAGCTCTGTTGTACAGTGGCCTTGAGCGGATGAGTTCCACGCACCCTTAACGCCTGACAAGCGAACGTTAGTAGTAAAGGTAATTTTTTTGCTGTACCTATTTATTTATTGCTTTTTCTTAAGATTTCAAACCTTTTGCTTGATTTATTCAAATAAATTTACGTAAAAGGTGTGAAATTTTATGAAAAATCAATCGCTTAGTTTTTATTCATAGGGCCCAATGTGATACAAAAAGGTCGATTTCATTTGTAGGTACAAGTCACAATAGAAAAGATAAACAATTAATTCCTTTTAAGTGTGAAAGTAAATACGAATACCTTTAAGATGATTTATGGATTGTTTGAGTTCGTTCGCTTTAAAATATTTTTGTTTTATTTTTTTAAATTACCCCTTTCAAAAGATTATAAAATATGTGTTTTTTTCAATAGGAATTATTTTTATTAATATTAAAAAAATTATTAAATTATTTTATTTTTTACTATAGAAATATATGAAATATATTTAGGCCCATTTTTTAAATAAATTTAAGGTTTTAAAAGACAAAATTTGTACTTTTTTTCAAAGTAGTGTCACAGGCGAACGTTAGTATTAAAGAAATAAAAAATAAGGTTAGTATTCTAGGGTTAAGAAATTCTTACTACCTTATACATATGTATTATTTACACTAGTAACTATTTATGTAAATATGTATGTATTTTTTGTGCTTAATGCATGCAAATAAAAGAAGAAAGTAAACGCAACAACCATCGAGTAAATTTTTATTTGTGTCAAATTGAAACTTTTTTTCCAATAATGAACGGTTAGCTGATTCAAGTCTACAGCAAGTTCACAAAATTAATTGAAAATTTGTATCAACCAAAGCATTGTTTATATTTGCTCAACAATGATTTTATGCAACTAACAATATTGTCCAATCAAGGTAGTCGTTTTGTAATTATTAACAAATATACATTTGTCCCAACTAGAAGTCTTAAGTAATTGCAGACTTTCGTGAACTAGATATTTATTGCGCCGTATCCAACTATGCCACTTGGTCACTATAACCAAATCTTGGTAATTACAACTAAACTAACTTTTTCTGGGTGTAGGTACAATAACCGTAAACTTGACTTTTACTGATTTTTACATTAAACATACATTACATGTAGTAGATTCTAACATACCATCTGATGGTATACTGGGTAAAGATTTTCAAAAAATTAACAAATGCGTTATTAGCTATGCAAGCAATTGCATTTCCTTCTGGATAGGCAATGGAAAAGTCGCGATACCAATCCTACACGGAACCGAAAGTGACACTTGTATCATACCACCAGATGCGAAGTTTATCGAATTTTCAATTAAGGCAATTCATCAGATCCACTTTTTGTGGAATCGCAAGAAGTTGGACATGGTGTATTCACAGCAAGATGCATAGTTAATAGCAGTAACCTCATTAAAATTATAAATACCACAGATGAAGTAAAACAAGTAAAGAATGTAAATATTCGAGCTGAAAAACTTTCTGACTATCACGTTTACTCAATTAATAAGACCAAGACGGAAGACGCACGAAGGAACGAATTAACAAATATTTTAAAAAACCAAATCTCTACAGAAGCCAACAGCAATTTACTTGACCTTTGCATAAAATATGCCGACATTTTCGCTCTTGAAAATGACAAAATCGCATTAAACAATTTTTATGAACAGAAACTTAGGTTGACTGACATTGACCCGGTATATGTAAAAAAACTATTGTCTGCCATATTCCCAACGTGAAGAGATAACTCTCCAAGTTAATAAATTACTAGATAACGATTTAATTGAAGGAAGTTATTCCAATTACAATAGCCCTTTAATTTTCCTAAAAAATCTACTAATGGTCAAAAATCGTGGTATCGTATGTCCGTTGATTTCCTCGCAGTCAACAAAAAACTTATTGCCGATAAATTCCCTCTCGCACGAGTTGACGATATTTTGGACAATCTTGCAGAACTAAATATTTTTCTATTTTAGATCTTTTTTATGGATTTCACCAAATCCCCTTGCATGAAGATTCACGTGATATAACTTCTTTTAGCACAGGCCGTGGAGCATATCGATGGAAAGTATTGTCATTCGGTTTAAGTATAGCACCCAACTCATTCTCGCGGATGATGAGTATAGCTTTTTATGGTATTCCACCCAACGTGGCATTTTTTTTGCGTAGATGACATTATTGTCATAGGCTGTAGCGAAGTACATCACATTAAAAATTTAGCGAAAGTTTTCCACACTTGTCGAAATTTCAACCTAAAATTTAACCCGATCAAATGCATTTTTCTGCGGCCAGAAGTTACATTCCTAGGCCATAAATGTTCAGCCAAAGATCTGTTCCCAGACGACACCAAAATAAACGCTGTTAAAAAGTATACAAAGCCGACTGACAAGGATGTGGTTCGACGTTTCGTTGCGTTTGCTAATTACACTATGCGACAGTCAAAATCGGGATGGGATGAAACCAAAGGGAAATGTTATATCGGTCAAAAACAAGTTATACGTGTCCCGGCTTTCGCTGGGTCACATCTAGGAATCGAGATATATATAAAACTATCATATAGGGGAAATTGTCACCTTTGGTGGTCTTTTTTTTTTTGCCGGTAAAAATAAATGTATGAAGAAAAAAATATTTTTTGCCTAAAATATTAAATTTTTTTAAAACTGTTGATTATATAGAAAAACGTTATATGAACAGATTAAAGGAATTGTAATTTTTAATTCTTTTAAATTTGTTTGAGCAAAATCGGACTAGTGGTTCTCGAGTTATGTCAAAAAAAGACCACCAAAGGTGACAATTTCCCCTTTATGATAGTTATATATATATCTCGATTCCTAGACGTGACCCAGCGAAACGCCGGGACACGTATATCTTCTTTTTTACCGATATAACTTTCCCCGGTAGTTTGAACCCTTCCCGATCACTGACCCCTACCATTTGTCTCACAGTGTTATTACAGGCGTATACCAAATGTTGCGTCTCTGGCAGCGCCTTTAAATCAATTAGGCAAAAAAAAAGTTGAATTTATTTGGGACAGTGCGTGCGACAAAGCTTTTGAATCTTTAAAATCAGCGTTAATTTCGCCAAAATTGCCACAATATCCAGACTTCACTAAACAAATTATTATTACTGTCGATGCCTCGAAAGTTGGGTGCGGGGCTATATTAAGCAAAAACCATGATGTAAATGATTTACCAATCTAAATCTTTCAATAAAGCAGAACAGAATAAACCGATTACCGAACTTGAACTTCTAGCTATATATTTCGCAATCAAGCAGTTTCGATTGTATATTTATGACACTCACTTTACGGTGAAATCTGACCATCGACCCTTAGTTTATCTCTTTAACATGAGGGACCCGTCGTGAAAGCCTGCTAGAATACGCCTAGAACTGTCAGAGTAAGATTTGCAATTGAGTACATACAAGGCAAAACAAATTTCGGTGCGGACGCATTGCCACGGAGAACAATGAACGAACTGAAAGACTCTACCACACAAGTTTTAGCGGTACAAACACGATCAATGACGAATCAAACACAATTAAAGTACGATAATGAATGCAATGACAATATTACGTTACAGGTTACGTTACGGGTAAAAACAAATATAATATATGGTAAAAATAATTAAATTTCAAATTTTCAAGTTTGTGCAAATTTAAAACACAAAAAACTCGAGTTACTTAATTTTACGATTGTTAACGAAAAACGAGTTTCGATGAGTTACTTTCCCGGCTTGAAGTCGAAGCCAACAATCGTAACATTAGGAAGTTTGAATGGCCTAAAGATGACTTATTTTCGAATATTTTTCAATTGCAAACTTAAGGACAGATCCTGTTGGAACTGTGACTGACGACGAAAAGTAACACCAAATTATGACAATCTACCATAACGACCCGATAAGCGGAGGACATTGCGGAGTCAAAAGGTTATATGCAAAAATCCGTACAAAATATTTTTGGAAAAATATTGTAACGTTGCATCCGCTATGACACAATATTACACAGCATAATCCAGTATATACATACTCCACCGTACATACATACACCACCCTACATACATAACAACGCATATACATATTTACTGATACATACATACAGCATCCGACATACATACTCCACCGTACATACACAACCACACCAGCCACTTCGTTCGTCAACTACAATTGGGACAGCGCGCACGACGAATTCTCAAATCGAGCACACAGCAACGGGTATAAAAAGCATAACAAGTGCGTGGCGAGTTAGTCTTGCTAGGTAAGCGTTTGGCTTAACTAATCGGTTTGCGTCTACTGGCGTGTCTTTCGATGCGCTAAATCGTCTCTGGCTAGTTAACCCAAACATAGCTTGACCAGTATGTTGGCGTCTATTGGTGTGTTTTCGGACACGCTAAATCGCGTCCGGATGGCCGAGCCGCGGTCACCGCCGACCCATTCCAGCCTCTACTCACGTAGTGTGTGACTATGGAAACAACGGTACCCGAGAGAGTCTTGCTAGGTCGCTCAACTGCCGTCGTGAAGCACTTGCCGAGCCGTTCAGGACTTCTGGGAGCAATGCGTCACCGTTGAGAGCGTCCGCCGCTACCGAGGGCCATCCGAAGCTGCTGAAAGCCATTCGCCACCGCCGAGAATCATCTGCTGCGCCGCTACTGCTACTCTGTAGCTAGTGAGAGCCATTCGCCGAGAATCATCTGCTGCGCTACTGCTACTCCTCTGCTTTTGAGAGCCATTCGCCGCCGCTGAGATTCATCTGCTATACCATTACTGCCACTCCGAAGCTATTGAGAGCCATTCGCTACCGCTGAGAGTCGCTCCGCCCTTCTGCTGTGCACCTATTGCTGCTCACCTGGCTCGCTGACGTTAGTGAGAGTCAGCCGCCGTGCTGCTAGCGGCATCACCGTTGCTCAACCGTTGCTGAGAGTCACCCGCCGCGCTGTTAGCACAATCACCGTTGATCAGCAGTCGCTTCGCCGTTGTCGAAAGTCACCCGTCGTGCTGCCAGTACCCTCACTGTTGCTGAGAGTCCCCGCCGCGCTGCTAGCGCACTCACTGTTGATCACCAGTTGTTTCGTCGTTGCCGAGAGCCACCCGTCGTGCTGCCAGCACTCTAACTGTTAACTCACTAGTTGACCCGTCCTTACTATCCGTCATACACTCCGACCCGACCTCTCGGGTCTTACTATCCGTCATACACTCCGACCCGACCTCTCGACAACAAACTAACGCCATCCGGTGCCCGTTCTCTCTCCCCCTCTCTTTGGACATAAGGTAGCCGGCACTCTAATCATGGCACCTTGTGTGTGCTCGAATTAAATACACGACAATATTGTGTTTTATTTGGTGGGGGTTAGTGGGACCTTCGCCTGACTCTGGATCGGCTGAGCTCACCTCAGCCTTCGTCAAAACCTACCTCATAAATGGCGCCTGAGCAGGGACCCAGCTCTGCAGTCGCATGTGAAAAAAATTGAACAAACATTGCGGAAGCGGGCTTGCCGAACACACCACAACCAATAGATGATACACGCGCCAGCGAGAGTAACACCAATAAACTGAACGTCGACTGCCTCACCTGGATAAACCTGCTAAAGAAGAAGAAGTTAATAGAAGAATGCAAACGGCACCGAATTTTCGTAGAAGGATACACAAGCGCCGACCTGCGCAACGCACTTAGCGCATATTTAAAAGCGAGGTGACACCGCAAATCAAAAGAGGATCTACTGAGAGACCTTGAAGAGGAGATTAAAGCGGAAGAGGAGAGACCAGTAAGGCTTCAACCCAGCACTATTCCCAGCTTCCGGATCGACAACTGTAGTCCACAGACAGGAGAAATTAAGCAGGCAAAATCAAAGCGTAATGAGATCAGCTACGCCGAGCTGATGAATACCGTTCGCCACTGGGACGTACACTTTTCGGGAGGCGACGCGCTACACGACTTCCTAGAGACGATCGAAGAACTGGCCGAATGCTATCGCATCCCACTGTACAACCTCCTCCCAACCCTACCTGAAGTGTTACGCGGGAAGCCCTCCAATGGTTCCGCGTGTGAAAGCCACAGATACATTCGTGGGCATCATTCCGTTCTTCCTCCCAAGGCTACACATGACTCAGCTGGAAGATGCCATACGGCAGCTACGCTAACAAAGCCGAGAGAAGGCCAAATATTATATCTTGGCACTACAAACGCTGATACGTCAACACCCGAATATGTGCGGAGAGAATCACCTGCGGAGAGAGTTCAAGACGATCGACGAGCTGATGGATCTTACCGATGAATTCGAACTCTTGAAGGGTGAAGAGGCCAGAAATGTTAGACAGGCGGCACACTGCATAGCCACCATAGAAGAGGGGTACAGTAGAGAGGAATCCTGCAGGCGATGCAAAGGGTTTGGACACCGCCGTTTCCGATGCCGAAGAGCGAAAAGACTGTTCTGCTCCAGGTGAGGCCGTGACAAAATCCACTCCAGAGACTGTCCATGCAACATCGCCATCGTTAACCCACCCATCCAAATACGCAGCACCGGAACAGCACCGATCGCCACCGCTCCCGCAGACACTAACGCCCAACATGATGGCTGCTCCATTCATTAACTTCGTTATAGAGGGCATGAGCGTGCGCGCGCGCACTTCTGGACACCGGCGCAACAATCACCTATGTCGACGAAACCATGCGCCAACACTTGGAAGGCAAGAAGATACGACCTCGGGCTGGGCACCGCAATGTACAACTCGCTGATCAAACGTGCGTCTCCAGCCTGTACACGTACTGGCGAGCGACAACCACGCTTGCTTCTACACTCCCAAATATCGCTGAATGCATTCTGAGGATGGACTTCCGCAGGGACAGAGGAGTTATCCTCACGCTGGATGGACAACCACACGCAAACGATGTACGCTCCATCCCAGTTTTACACGCTAACGGAATCAGAGCTTCTGAGCAGAGAACAGAATAAACAACTGACCGAATTTCTGACGCGCCACCAGAAGATCGTTAGCGGAATCACCGCACCCAGCACCGCCGGAGAGCATGTGATCACTCTCAAGCACAACCGGCCGTTGAAACAACGCTACTACCCCTGCAATCCGGCTATGCAACATATGATAAATGCCGAAGTCGACGAGCCGCTAAGCAGATTGAACCATCGAAAATCGCGCACAGCTCGCCAATCGTCCTAGCTCGCGAGAAGCAAAGAAGCCGGAGCAGAGATTATCGCCAGCGAACCAAATACACATCCGCCTCCCCAAATCGCATTGGCCAAGAATACGGCCCAACACGAATCAACAAAACCTTCCGCCGCGGAGATAAATCTAGTGGTACTACGGCAGATTCGCTCCGAGGAGGCAGTACCTGAAGAACCTCCCACAGCACCTCCAGCCATCACCGAATTATGGGCAGAGATAAAGGGGCACCTCACCGCGGCAGCCAAACAGCCGAAAAGTTCCTACGACCTGCGCAGACGGCCTTGGAAACCTAAAATGGGAGAGAAAGTCATGAAGCGAGATCACCCACTCTCCTCTGCTGCCAACAAACTACGCACAGAAACTTTGTCCAAAATTCTCAGGCACACACATGATCGCAAAATACGTATCTACCAACACGGTGAAACTCATCAATCCCGAGCGGCCTGACAAACCACCAGCGCACGCACACTGGCAGGACTTAAAGCCATTCACCACATAAACGTCCTGCCAACGAGCAAAACCCGCCGCATCAATGAGCCACCGAAACCGACATCTAGCTCCACCGGGCTAGCCGCAACACACCCGGCCATGGCAGCCGCCGTTCGAAAGTACACCATAGGCCACCGTTAAATATCGCGAACTGCGATAGCAAATTACATTCTGCAACTAGCAACGCCAGACGCAATCTACACCACCCCATGAAGTTCATATATTTCTATGTAATACTGTCTATAATATTATTGAAATGCCTCTAAGTCTGTCTAACCAGGGTGCGGACAAAAACCGGTTTTTAGCTTCAGGCGCTAAAGGGTTAAGTAGTATATCAAGCGACATTGATGGGCCTTCAACAAGTACTGCTAAAAGTCTTATAAGTAGTCTTTTTCCTGCTGAAGAGATATATATACACATTTGATATTGATTGTTTTGCCTTTTTTAAGATATTTGCCCTTTTTCCTTTTCTAACTCTCAATTGTAAAGGGCAAGGAAAAATCCCTTGTTCCTGATAATATGAAAGGTTTAAACGTTTCATATTCAAATTAGGGGCCCTTGGAACAACTCACGTCAGCGCACGTTTAGTACATTCAAGGCTTTTCTTCGCGAAAATCTAATAAAAATGCTGCCAGAAATATTCAAAATGCTTATTGTGCTTCAATGTTACTACAACTATAGAGTTTAAAGTTTTGTGAGTTACAACCTCGAAAGGAGAAAGTAGTCAAAGACTCAAAGTAGAAATTTTTAAAATAATGAAACTAGTTTATAGTTTTTCTATTTTTACTTGTAAAATAAACATTTCTAAAATAAATGTTTTTTTTTATTGTTTTTCGGTTTTGGTCTTTTTTAGTGCCGTCTTTTGCCTTTTTTGCGATTTCTAGTGCCTTTTCCTGCCTATTTCGCTACTTTCTTTTGCCGTTTCTAGCCTAACTCGTTATTTTATTTTGCCTTTTCTAGTCTATTTCGTTATTTTATTTTGATTTTTGTATAGGTTTTTAGGTCCTAAAAATCCGTTCCGTGCTTATAAGCAATCTAGAAATAATTTTAGATTCCTTCAGCGAAAGCGAAGGCTCGAATGCAGAATCTGGAGATAATAACAAATGTGAAATTAAAGCTCAATTGAAGGTCTATCTTAAAGAAAAACGAGCTCAACTCGGTGAAAATACTCTCGATTGGTGGAAAACTAAACTAAAATACGACAAATAAACAGATCTGGCCGGAAATATTACTTTTTTTTAAACATAATATGCCCCTTTTGAACTTTGACTGCTAGATTAAAACTCCGTATAGGTTAAGCACTCGTTCAATGTTCTAATAATTTACAAAATTTTTACGTAATAAAAACAATGACCTAAGTTAATTATAGATTTGTTAATGTTATTCCTAACATTCGCGTTCGCATTCGCATTCGAGAATGTGAAAAATATGACATTCGAAACATCCCTACACCGTACATACATAACAACGCATATATATATTTTTTGGGACATACATACTCCACCTTACATACATAACCACACCAGCCACTTCGATCGTCAACTACAATCGGGACAGCGCGCACGACGAATTCTCAAATCGAGCACGCAGCAACGGGTATAAAAACCTTAACAAGTGCGCGGCGAGTCAGTCTTGCTAGGTAAGCGTTTGGCTTCACTAGTCGGTTGGCGTCTAGTGGCGTGCCTTTCGATGCGCTAAATCGTTTCTGGCTAGTTAATCCAAACATAGCTTGACCAGTCGGTTGGCGTCTATTGGTGTGTCTTTCAGACGCGCTAAATCCTCTCCGGATGGTTAAACCAAAAGTTCTGAATACATTGAAAACGACGAGCTACGGACCACAGCTTCCAATTTGTTATCTTCATTATCTAAACGCTTTTTCGATGACGACATGACTTTTTCGAACGCGGCAGCGACATCATGAATTTGTGGGAGTTTGACATAAAAGAAGAGGAAGAACCTTATCTGTCGCTGGAAAAAAAGAAACAGATCTAATCTGGCTACAACTACAGTCGTCGCGTAGCCCGGTCGTCGTCAAAATAATTATCTACATAAGAGTGCGTATTAAAATAACTCTGTGGAACAAATTCAGGTTAGCAAAAGTTAGGTCGATTCTGAGAGTGAGGGGTGAAAATAGAGGCTAAATTAGAAGACCCGTATCGCGGCGTTTGTTTATGTTAGTTCGAATTTATTTTTAATCGACCTTCGAACTTTGCAGTCAAATGCAATAAATTTCTTCCTCTTTTTCCTCGTCTTCCTCTTTTTTGTTTCCAACCACCGCACAGGTAGCGATTTTTATTTATTTCGTACAAGCGAACTAATATCAAATAAATAATATAAAAAAAACTTTTTAATATACAACGCTTTTATAAATGGACTAAGTAGGTAATATTATATCTCAGTCCCATAGAATTTGTTTTGATAACTTTTGATTTTGAAATTT
>NW_023458716.1:72900-101570 GCF_013731165.1 Rhagoletis pomonella
AAATTTCAAAATCAAAAGTTATCAAAACAAATTCTATGGGACTGAGAAGTATTATTTTCTACTTTTTAGTCCATTTATAAAAGCGTTGTATATTAAAAAGTTTTTTTTATATTATTTATTTTCTACTTTTTAGTCCTGTCTGAATAAAATTTTGCAATAGATATTAAAATTATTCAACGATATTAATAGAAAGGTGCACACACATGCATTTACCTATGTATGTACATACAACGAGCACCAATTAATTTTATTTAAAGAAATGGCGTGTCGTCTATTTCCGCTGTAGCAAACGTAGTACATAGGGCGACATCTAGATGTAATCTACCTCGCTCTATTCACTACAGATGTCGCCCTATGCACTATGCTTTTTAATAGGAACTTTTCCAAGCAAAGGTTTTATGGTGTCGGACACACAACATTGAAAGTTTCTGGGTCCACAACATTGAAAGTTTCTGGACACACAACATTGCAAGTTGATAAAAGCGTTGTAAAATAAAGATTCAGTTAAGACTCGAAACTCAGCCGAAGCTGATGTCTTTTAATTTTCGCTCGGTCGTGATAAAATTCGCTATTAATTTTTTTGGGACTTATTTCATTTTGTGAGTGGTTTAAGTTAAGTGCATCGGTTTCATAAAAATAACAAAAACAACATTGTATAATATATATTGTATTAAAAATGTCGGAACCAAAATGTAAAATGGACCATTTTTGTAATGTTTGTGGACGTTTCATAGCAAGCGATGAAAAATGTGGCAATGCGAGTGATTGTTTTTTGGAAGCCTATAAACAGTATTTCTCGCAGGAGTTTATCACTGACGTAAACTATGCCCCTAAAAAAGTTTGCTTTAATTGCTATTCAAGATTGCTATTCAAGAGTTATGCAATGGAAAAGTGAAAAGAAAAAGGCTATGCCTTTTGGTATACCAATGAAAATTGCTATGGATGAATCAACTACCATAAAACTTTGAATAGAAAGAAAGCAAAGAATAAAACTTATGTAGCAGTGCCAAGTGTCCAATTACCATTACCGCACTCAGAATTCGTTCCAGTACCAACATACCGAAGTATTGATCTTCAAACAGATATCAGTACTACAACCGCCGCTGTTATATCCATGCATTTCTTCTCAGAGTACAACCCTGGTGAAGGTACATCCTATGAAACATCAAAGGACCCAATCCTAGTCACACAAAAGCAATTGTTGCAATTTTGTGTTTGACTCAGAAAAAATCAGAACAACTGGCTTCATTTTTGAAAGGAAATAATTTGCTGGCGAAAGGTACCAAAGTAACAGCATATCGAAAACGCCAAAAAGAGTTAGAAAAGTTCTTCAGTGTGAATGATGCAAAAAATTTCGCTTATTGCAACGATATCGAAAAGTTAATGGAGACGATAGGGTTAACCTATAAAAAAGATGATTGGCGTTTATTTATCGATAGGTCACTAATCAGCTTAAAAGTTGTGCTTTTGCACAAGACGAATAGAATGCCTTCTGTTCCAATTGCGTATAGCACTAGTGAAAATTTCGATAATTTGAAACACATACTGGAAGTAGTCAAATATAACGAACACCAGTGGCGCATTTGCTGCGACCTCAAAATAGTTTCATTGATTACAGGCTTAACAGCATCTGTAGTCAAATATAACGAACACCAGTGGCGCATTTGCTGCGACCTCAAAATAGTTTCATTGATTACAGGCTTAACAGCATCTGGCCGTCCAAAATATCCGTGTTTTTTGTGCGATTGGGATTCACGGTACGGAGGAGGTATTAAAGGAAGAAACCAGTACAAACAGCATAACTGGAATAGTCGCATTGGACGGAAATGGCCTAAAGACAATAGGCTACACGAAAGTCTTGTTCCTGAAATGAAAATTTTGTTGCCGTTGCTCCACATTAAACTTGGCATTGCTAAAAATTTTTTGAAATGTATCGCAAAAAGACCAGCACACACAACTTAAAACACATTTTCCCAAGACTAAGTAACGCCAAAATTCAGGAAGGAAACTAAAGGTCAAGATTTTGACCAAGCTCTGACAGACCGAGAATTAAATGCATGGCTCGTATTGAAAGCAGTCATTAAAGGACTTTTGGGTAAAGAAAGCAAAGACAACTACAGGCAATATGTTGCAAACATGTTGGCAGCTTTCGATGTCGTACAAAATTCATCTCTTGCATCAGCATCTTGATCAACTCGCTCAACAGTTGCCAACTGAATCTGATGTGCAAGGCGAACGCTATCACCAACTTGCGCTTCCATTTGAAATAAGGTAACTATAGAGTGTGCATATTTTCAATTCCTAGATTTTTCTAATATCTTTGTCAGAGTGCACAATTTAAACATGTTAACGATTGAAAACTATTTTCCTTTCAGGTACAGAGGAAATAAATCTCCAGATGCAATACTCGCTGAAATTTGTTGGTGGTATAAAAACACCTTTGAAGAAGAGGAAGACGGGGAAGACAAAGATGAAATTCCAGAATATCTGTTGGACGAAATTATCGACCTTTCTGATGATGATGACGATGACCAAGATATTAGAGAGAGCAGTGATGTTGATTCACAGCCGCCTGCTAAACGGCAACTGGCCAAATCATTAATTTAATTTATTTAATTTTTTTACTTAAAGCTTTTCATAACTAACATTTCAAAATTATATTTTTTTCCATATTTTTATAATTTCTTTTTCAATGTTTCTTCAAAACCAACACTGAAAAAATTGGTACATAAGGAATGAGAAGTAAATAAATATATAGAGCTGGAGAACGCAAGTTTTGTATTATGATTGTTTTCTTTTCAAATGAAATTTATTGAAGAAACTGAGAAGCATATTATAGATCAAACAGAAAGCAAAAAAGACTTAGTTTTATGGAAAATAGTTCAAAAAGCATGAAAAAAAATTCCAACATTTTGTTTCATAAGCACTACAAAAATATTCTAAATCAATTTTTTTTTTAATTTTTATTGTTGCACAGGTCTCTAGCAATAATTTGGCCTTAACAGATTGAGAAAATATCAATTAGTCGACGAGTTATAGCCAAACAACCATATAAACAATATGCTGAAAATCGGCATTTGACTGCAAAGTTCGAAGGTCGATTAAAAAAAAATTCGAACTAACATAAACAAACGCCGCGATACGGGTCTTCTAATTTAGCCTCTATTTTCACCCCTCACTCTCAGAATCGACCTAACTTTTGCTAACCTGAATTTGTTGCACAGTGTAATTTGACAGCTGTGGTCCGTGGCTCATCGTTTTCATTATGTTCGGGCTAAAACACGGCCCAACCATTCGGTTGGCATCTAGTGGTGTGTTTTCGGAGACGCCAAATCGTCTCGTCTACTCGCGTAGTGTGCGACTATGGAAACGGCGGTACCCGAGAGTCTTGCTAGGTCGCTCAACTGCCGTCGTGAAGCACTTGCCGAGCCGTTCAGAACTTCAGGGAGCAATCCGTCACCGGTGAGTGCGTCCGACGCTACCGGGGGCCATCCGAGGCTGCTAAAAGCCATTCGCCACCGCCAAGAATCATCTTCTTCGCCACTACTGCTACTCCGCAGCTAGTGAGAGCCATTCGCCAAGAATTATCTGCTGCGCTTCTGCTACTCCGCTGATTTTAAGAGCCATTCTACGCCACTGAGATTCATCTGCTGCGCCGCTACTGCTACTCCGCAGCTATTGAGAGCCATTCGCCACCGCTGAGAGTTGCTCCACCTACTGCTGCTCACCAGGCTCCCTGACGTTAGTGAGAGTCACCCGCCGTGCTGCTAGTGCCGTCACCTTTGCTCAACCGTTGCTGAGAGTCACTCTCTCCCTTTCTTTGAACATAAGGTTGCCGGCACTCTAATCATGGCGCCGTGTGTGTGTGTGTGCTCGAATTAAATACACGAGAATATTGTATTTTATTTGGTGGGGATTAGTGGTACCTTCGCCGGACTCTGGATCGGCTGAGCTCACCTCAGCGTTCGACAAAACCCACCTCATAATATGACCCGTGATGTATCAAAGTTCGTCAAAAATTGTGAAAAATGTTTACTAAGTTCTAAACATTAGAATGTCAGTGTGAGCAGACGTGTTTTTGTGGCGCTGCATGGAATCTCGCTTTTAAATCGTAATTCCCGGTCATTTATAGTAAATAATATATCTACTAGCAGCTTGTGTCAGCATCTATAGCTACAGTTGATCGACGGTCACTTTACTTGCATCATTTTGCCTATTTTCGCTTTTTAATAATAAACAATATTCCCTGAGTGCAAATATGTCAACAAGAAAAAGTTCCCGCAATACCTCCTCTCCGCAACAAACTCCAGTACAAAAACAGTTGAAAGGTATTCGCAGTCCGACAACGGTGAGTTTGCTTGAGAGGCTGGAAAAGAAATTAGATTTTTCCATGAGCAGTATCATCTCGAAATTACATGAGAGCGAAGAGCGTGTCATGCAGAGAATAGGTGAAGTCGCTGCTGAGCTATCAAACATAAAAGCCGCCATGAAGAAGCTGGATGAGAGAGTGAGTGAATTAGAAAAACTCAATGGCGAAGGTGGTGAACAAAACAAAAACGTTCAAGCTCTATGCCAACATGTTGATGACCTGGAGAACGCGCTGGTGTCGACTGACGTGATTGTGTTTGGTGTATCTAGTGTGGCTGGTGAGAACCTAATTTCGATGTTCTCACGGCTATACACGAAAATTAATATAGCCCTACTTGCCATCCGCTCAGCTTTTCGTACGCGTAAAAACAACAGTTCCACTAAGCACTCTCCGATTATCTACAAACTAAACTCAACCTATGATCGCTCACTTCTATTCAAAGCGATTGCTGGTGCATTTAAATCTGGGCGTAAGTCGTTTACTCTCCGCGATATTGGGGTTGATGCTGATGAGAAGTTTTTCGTGCACGAATGTCTCACAAAAAAGAATCGTGATGTTATGCATTATGCGTCCAATATGAAAAAGCAAAAACGTTTGGTGAGTGCATTTACGATTCATGGGCATGTCTATGAGAGAAAGCACCCGGATAGTGAAGCAGTTAAAGTACTTGACTCTACAAGCGTAGATCGCATCGCAGCCCCTACTTAAATTCTAATATACTTTTGTTTGTCTGTGTATATTCTTGTGATGTTAAGTGATTCTGCCTTATTATTATTACTGTCCACTTGTAAGAGAATCTATGCCTATTTATTGCTCCCTCTTATTAATTTTCTCTTCACTTCATATTGCATACATTTTCTCTTCCTGACCTGCCGCTCTCAAGCATCTCTTATTTATCTTCGATTTGATAGATGACCCTAGCGAACACACTAACAAAGACAATCTTAGGCAGGCTCTAAATTTAACGTGCAAGTATAATAAAGGTTTTAATATCTGCCACTTTAATGGTCGAAGCTTAACAATTGACAAACTATATTATTTAAACAATATTTTTTATGAAAGTAGCATCGATGTGATATGTGTAACCGAGACGTGGTTCAAGTCATGTATTCAGAGTTCAACATATGCTATGTGTGAGTTCTCGCTATTAAGAAATGACAGATCCACTGGGTGCCGAGGTGGTGGCATAGCCATATATTATAATTCCAAGCTCAAATGTAAAGTTTTGCATAAGTCTCTCTGTTCAGATGTTGTTGAGTGTATGTTTGTAGAATTTAATGATAATGTACAGAAGTGTCTTGTTGTTTGTGTTTATAACCCACATAAATGTAATGATCTAAAGTCAACCTTTACGAAAATTTGTGAACTGTCTGTAAACTATGTTCATGTCCTCGTATGTGGTGACTTTAATGTAGACATTTTATGTAACAATGCCAGGTCCAAGCACTTATTGAGCAGCTTTAATTCTTGTGGTATCAATATTGTTAATAAGTATGAGACACGCTTTGCACCTAACTGTAAGGCAACTATGTTGGATCTCTTGATCAATTTCCATTAGCCGGTATTTCTGACCACGAATTAATTTATTTATGTTACAATATAGAATTCAAGAAAGCACAACAAATAACCCATTTGACTTATAGAGATTTCAAAAATATAAATATTTCTGCCTTAAATGATGAATCGAGTTCTCTGGACTGGAATTTCTGCTGGCGCCTCTCAGATATTGACGAAAAATTTGAGCATTTTACTAAGCTGTTAAAATATTTGTTTGATAAGTATGTCCCTCTCCGTAAAATTAAAATAACTTGCAATAGAAAACCCTGGTTCACCAAATAAATTTTAAATCGTATAAAGGACCGAAAAAAAGCGTATAATTATTGGAAGCGTAATCCTGTAGCTGAACGCTGGAATAGATACAGGGATTTACGAAATTTAGTAACTAGAAACTTACGCGCGAATAAAAGATTGTATTTGCAGAGTAAATTCAATGAAACAGTTTCCACGAAAGATTTATGGAAAAATCTCAAGTCGTTAGGAGTCTGCGTGAAAGACAAGAAAGCATGCACGATTGATGCAAATGTAATGAACTCATACTTTTTAGGGGTAAATAAGCAGCAAACAAGTGAGTCATCCTTTAAAACTAACCAAAGTCTGACCTGTAATCCTACAGTTAAATTTACATTCAACTCAACCACTGAAAATGAAATTATCAACTGCATATATGACATAAAATCGAATGCTATTGGCGTGGATGGTCTTAGCCTACGCTTTCTAAAAATAGTCCTTACTTATGCACCCCCTTCAATTAGCCATATCTTTAACTTCATTTTTGTTCTACTGCAATACTTAAGGTAATGGATGATATCCGCCCCGCTTTTGATAATAAAATGCTCACTATATTGGTTCTTTTGGATTTTTCAAAAGCATTTGATTCTGTTAATCATAATATTTTACTAGCTAAGTTACAAGATTATTTTGGTTTCGACTCAACGTCAGTAAAATTAATAAAAAGCTACCTCTCGAATAGGCTACAACAAGTACAGTGTAGCAGCATCACTTCAGGGTTCAATCCTGGGTCCCATACTTTTCACCATCTTTATTAATGATATTGTCAACTGCTGTCAAAACTCCTCAATACATCTATATGCTGATGATACCCAGATCTACCTCTCGCGTCCTATTGGTCTTGGCGAAGATTTAGTATGCAGGTTAAATGATGACCTAAAAAAAATGTGTAGCTGGGCCAAGACAAATGGCCTTTGCTTAAATGCAGCAAAAACACAGGTCTTACCTATATCTCACGACTCTTTCGATCTGAGTGAACTATCACCTATAGTCCTGGACGAAACCATAAGTACTTTTCAATCTGTTGTAACTAACCTGGGATTTAAAATGAACTCTCGACTAACTTGCACAGATCACATAAGCCATAGCATTTCTAAAATCTACCACTTCCTCAGAAATCTCTGGAATAGCTGCTTTTGTCTACCGACTAACATAAAACTCCAATTAGTTAAGACACTTATTGTTTCTCAAATTTCTTACTTTGAGTTAGTATATAGCAGTCCCGACTACGAATCTAAAAATAAACTAAACCTAGCTTTGAATAGTGCTGCGAGATTTATATATAGCAAGCGAAAATTTGATCACATCTCGTTATATACTAAAAGTATTCTCTGCTTTAGTTTAGATAATTACTTAAAAGTGCGAAATATTTTATTTTTATTTAAAATAATTAAGTATCATCAGCCTGGTTACCTTTTCTGTAGACTTAAGTTTGTCATATCATCTCGCACTAAAAACATTGTAGTACCAAAATATAAAACGTTAACGGCCTCCAGACTATTCTTTGTTAGTGTTGTCAGACTACGGAACTCATTACCACTTTCAATTAAAAACATAAATTCAGCTAGATGCTTTAAGACGGCAGTTATAGAACTTTTTACTTAGTTCTATGTTTTCTCATCTTTTATGTAACTCTTGTTCACCTACGTCATACTATTTCTTACCCTGTTTACATGGTTGGATAAGCCTTAGAATTTAAGTTTAGTTTAAGATTAAATTTTGTAATTGAATTGTAAAAATGTACCAAAAAAGACTTAATGTCTTACCGTACTTTTGAGATAAATAAATAAATAAGTTAAGCCTAAAAACTGAGAAAATCTTATTTTATCTTAAGTAATTATTGACACAATAGGCCCTCATGGCGGAGAGAATACAGAAGGTGGCGCCGATGGCAACACCGTTAATCGGCTCTCAGTGAGTTTGACAGAATCAGCTGTTTTGCTGACGTCACAGTCGAGATGACAGCAGTAGTTATGTGCTGAGTCAACCTTTTAAGTATTGATCGATATTCGGTACCGATTTAAAAAGTATCCAATGCTCTCGATACTCGGTACCGAAACCTTTAGGTTTCGAATAAAAGCGCTAATAGGCCAAAAATATGAAAAAAACGGTTCAGGGGAGACCTGCCTATCAAAACCCGAACCCGAAGGAGCCAATAGGGCTTTTAATACTGATTCAAATCAAAGATGTATATATGTCGGTTCGAGGCCATAATACAGAGAAACTCTTTCTTGTTTGAAGCATTTTTGATCCAGCTGCATCGGACGATATTATTTTTACCTGGGGGCAAATTCTGTAACCAGTTAGGGACAATTTTCGAATCGGTATCGGTTTTGTTGACGTATGATATTAAATATTTTTACGTCAACAAGTGCGATATCGATTCGAAACTTGTCGCTAACTGGTTACAAAATCTCCCCCCCTGAAAGGCTTCTTCATCCGTCAAAGCATTTTTCTTGAACCTTGGATCGACTAAGGTTAAAAAGGATCAAATAATATTTCTCTGTTGCGATAAGTTCAAGTGTTTTAGCCGATATCATATAAATTAGCAATGAAAGTTTTTTCTAAACTTGAAATGATATAATGGCGAAGGTTTAATGTAAAGAATCGGTATCGGGTACCGAAAAGAGAATATTGGGTACCGATATATTTTTCAAGTATTAACAAAGTAGAAGCAACGATTTATTTGATAGACACTCTCGTCCAGTACAAATTAAAGAACACGATCTAGTTCTAATACAAAAAGAGCCTAGAGTAAAACACGAAAGCATATATCAGGGGCCACACATTGTACAAAAAGTAGACGGTGTAAATGTTACGATTTTCGTTAAAACCAAAAATAAGATAAAAACTGTTCACCAAAACCGAATTCGAAAGGTCACTTAACTATTTTTTATGAATTTTTAATCATGCAACTACATATGTATTTTCCAATTTTGAAAAATTTCCCAATTTAACTAAATATGAATCTTCCACGTCAGATAAACTTATACAAATATAATATACTTAGTTGTAATGTTTAAGTATTAAGCTACACCAATGAATTAAATTTATATGTAAAAACATGCACAAGAGCTATACCTAAACATTAATTATTGTAACCAAAGAAAAGGAACGCAAAATTGCTAAATTACTTGTACTTATTCATCTGAAATCAAATTAAAATAAATTTTTGGATACTATTTAACTCCATTTGGAAAAAAAACAAAACAATTTGTAAAATATATATATAAAAAAAAAAAATATAAATTGTAGCTCCTATAAAATAATTACGTTAATCAGTGAAAGTAGTAAATAAGGAAAATATTAGGACTACATTCCAAAAAAATCTTTACTATATTTTATAAAGCTAAATTGCTAGATTAAATTACTAGAATTATTTGTTTTTGTTATTTTATGGCCTTATAGCAATTCTATTCAAAAATTTTTATAGAGCTTGAGGCCGTTTTCAACGAGAAACTTGTTGTGGAAAAGCAACAATAATTTGAAAAAATGGTAGAAGTGATAACTATTTCGACAATCACCACATTTCCTCATCAGACTTCTTTCAGTAGGATTCGAACCGACAATCCCACTGACTCAGCCAGTTGCCTACGCACTGTGCTAAGTTCGTCTTGTGAATAGAATTGTTATAAGGCCATAAAATAACAAAAACAAATAACTTAAGGACGAGCACACCTAAAAGTTAGACATTCTAAAAATATAATTATTAGCAAAACCCAACAAAACCAAGAACCACATGATCAAGTGTAAATTGCAGCGGAATAGCTGCGCTTGATTGTGTTGGCTTAACAAAAATGAATAAGTGGGGAAAAAGCAAGAATAATTTACAAGACGAATTTAGCACAGTGCGTAGGCAACTGGCTGTGTCAGTGGGATCGTCGATTCGAATCCTACTGAAAGAAGTCTGATGAGGAAATGTGGTGATTTCCGAAATAGTTATCACTTCTACCATTTTTTCAAATTATTGTTGCTTTTCCACAATAAGTTTTTCATTAAAAACGGCCTCAAGCTCAATAAAAATTGTTGAATAGAATTGTTATAAGGCCATAAAATAAAAAAAACAAATAAATTACGGACGAGCACACCTAAAAGTTAAACATTCTAAAAATAGAATTATTAGCAAAAACCAACAAAACCAACAACCACATGATCAAGTGTAAATTGCAGGGGAATAGCTGCGCTTGATTGTGTTGGCTTAACAAAAATGAATAAGTGGGGGAAGAGCAAGAATAAATTACAAGACAAACTTAGCACAATGCGTAGGCAACTGGATGAGTCAGTTGGATCGTCGGTTCGAATCCTACTGAAAGAAGTCCGATGAGGAAATGTGGTGATTTCCGAAATAGCTATCACTTCTACCATTTTTTCAAATTATTTGTTCTTTTCCACACCAAGTTTTTCATTAAAAACGGCCTCAAGCTCAATAAAAATTGTTGAACTATTAGAATTAGTTAATTAAGATAGATTATTAATTAGTTAATGAAGACAAAATAATATTACTTCAAGTGGAGCAAGAGATTATTGTAAGCCTGATCACTTTACAACAATCTTTCCAAGGAGGATGGTGTACTGGTAACCCTATTGATAGAGCAGCGCTATTCAGCACCCAATAAACATTTAGGTTGGAGCTCCACTTGAGGTTAAGTTGAGAACTAAGGTATTTCTCAAATCTCCAACGTTGTTTCTCAACAGTACCTCAAGTGGAGGATCATAGCGTTCTCAACAAAAAGAGCATTTTTCTCTGTATGAAAATAGGACTGTTTCTCGAGTAGAGAAAAGGCTAGTTCTTCACTTGAACTCCAATGTGATTCTCCAATTGGTCTCAAACATTTCATTGAAATACTGAAATCAAGGCGAATTAATATAAGGTGATAGCAGGAGTACAAAAACAAAAATTTACATGTATTTTTTTTTGCTTTGGCGGCATAAGCTGTTAAAATCTGTAAAAGTGTGTGTAGAAGTTTAAACAAAATTTTTCAATTTGATATCAGAAGCCGTGCGGCGAAACACTTACACAAAATCAGCTGAGCTAGTAACACCACCTTATATAAATTCGCCTTGACTGAAATTAATGTAGTAAAATAATTTGTACTTTTTTGATTGAAACGACATAGGTAGATAAATTGAAATTTTTATTTTTTACTCCTTTTGTAATATGTAGTTATACAATATCTTATTACAATAATTTAATTAAAATAATCAGGGCTTTTAAATTTACAGTTTGAGTTGTTTATAAAATTATTCTTTTCACTTTTATTTTAGTTTTTCTTTTAATTTAACAACTTATTAAAAATAAAGCAATTCATTGAATATAAGTAATTTCCGCTTTTTTTACCACATTTTCGATATTTTTAATTAACTAAAACATGTTAATTCACATATACAGTGACGAGCAGAACTGTAACATGGTGTAACACTTTTTACTTCAGTTATCGCTATATTTCCAAGTTCTAAAGACTTTCATCCTTTTGTTGTATATTCTTGTTGGTACATCCCTGCTCCGTCTCTCATAACGATTTGAAGTCAATACAACAACAATAAAAAAACAAGCAGACAAAAATGTAAATTGAGGCAGATGTTACAGTTTTGCACTTACTCTCAGTTTTGCATTTGACAGTTATCTCTTACTTAGTTGGAAGTCAGATGACTTTTTTCTGTATTGTAATTTATTGAAGAAGTGATCACCAGTAAATAATATAGTTAATCAGGAACCATATATGTAAATAATAGATTTACTGCGGAAAGGCGGGACCGCACGAAAAGTGGCAAAAAATTTTGGAATTTGCTACTTGAAAATGTTAAGCAGCAAGTAGCGATGCAGCTACTAATACAGAAGCGCTTAAGGTATTAAACTTTAACGCAAATGAATAGAGGCGAGGCGAAGAATTGAGCGCAAAGGATCATAAAAGAAGAAAAAAGCAAATTTGATCAAAATACATGTGCGAGTGCGGCAGCATTTTGCTGCATCGCACGAAATCCGAACCGTTGCCTATTGGGATATGTTACGCCGTTCAGAATGCAATAAAAACATATTTTTAAGTTTCAATTCAAGGTTATTTGGTCTGACAAGACTAAATTAATCGCTTTCAATCAGATGGCCGGGCATGGTATTGGGTCAAAGACCCAAATTGAGCCCATGCCCAGCATGTAGGCAAACTGTGAATAACAGTGGTCGGTCAATAATAGTTTGGGGTTGTATTTCAAACATTTTCTTTGTCTGTTAGTACACATTATGCGTGAGGAACAGTATCTGTTCATATTTCAACAAAATTTGCAAGATGTAGTCAAAAAAAAATAGAGTTTCTGCTGAAAAATCACCCAAAACACACTGCACATATTCGCAAAGACTGGATACAAAAGCAAAAATTTGCTAATTTCAAATGACCTCCACAATCCGCGGACATGAATCTCATTGAGAATCTGCGAAAACAACTAAAAGCACAGCTTACTAAGTATCGAAGTCCGTAAAATCGAGTACATAAGCTGTGAAAGCAAATTAAGGGTATACCTCCAGAATTTTTACAGAGATGCAAATAAGGTATGCCAAATCGTATTCAGGAACTGAAACAAGCAAAAGAGTACTGAACATTGTGTTAGTAGTTCTTTTTTTCGTGAAAATTGTTAAAAAGTTCTTAAAAATGTATTAGTGCAAAACTGTAACATCTGCCTTAATTTACATTTTTTTCTGCCGGTTTTTTTATTGTTGTTATATTGACTTCAAAACGTTATGAGAGAGGGAGTAGGGATGTAATACGAGAATATACAACAAAAGTATGAAAGTCGTTAGAACTTGGAAAGATAGCGATAACTGAAGTAAAAAGTGTTACACCATGTTACAGTTTTGCCCGTCACTGTATGTACTACAATACATTTGGGTAACTTATTAGATAATTATCATAATTATCTAAAAAAAAATTAATCAACTAAAAATATATTAATTCACATGTACCATAAGGCAGGCCTTCCCAAATTGGGTGACGCGGCACCCCAGGGTGCCGCGAGCGTATGCCTGGGGTGCCGCTAGTGGCTAGACTTTAGACTTTCCATACACAACGCAAGCGATGTGATCAAACTTCAACATGGCGGCCAAAATCAAAAATTTTGATTTTTATTAAAATTACCTTCAGCGGCTTGTCAAACCCCATATACAACAAAAATAGCTTGCAGCAAAGGGATATTTCGCTCTTAAGCATAGTTCCCCAGTACGTTTTGTCAACGTAAAATTGAATCCGAAAATTTTCAGAAAAAAAGCTGAAAACGTACCCTTTTCACTACCACTTTCGGTACTTTTGTAGACGTAATCCGCGTTTCATTCACTTTTCTTCCCGTTTTCGGATTAATTTTCAGATTTTTTGCTGGCTGGGCTGTTTTCCTAACAAGGGCTGCAGTTTCGCGTACGTGTGTATATTACTTATTCTTTGGAACTTCACGATCACACTGTTAAAGAGCGAATCAACAGGATTTTAGAGGCAGTCTTCTCGTGTTAGTGAGGTACCCATTCGCAATGCAAATCGAAGAAGATCGAATTACTTCAGACTTACGCCACTAGCGACGAAATTTTTAAAGCTATCGACAAATTTGTACAGAACAATGGAGCAAGTGTGCGGATATTTGGTTGAAAAACGAAAGGAGCGTTGTCTAGGATGATGCAAGAGGCAGAAAACGCCACGAGAAGTCACTGTATGATCCCTCAGTATTCCCTGGTGACTAGGAAGATGCCGCCATTAGATTTAAAACCCGTATTGGATGAAGCTGCGAAGATAACAGAGGCCTGCGAAATTTAAATACATCTCTGGTTTTTTCTAGTACGTCGAGATTTTTGAAGTGAAACTTCTTTAGCGGCGGTTGGTTGGTTGGGAGTAAATTAGCAAATTCAAAGGAAATTGCACACGGAAATGGTGCAACGGAAATGATGCAACGGAAATGGTGCAACGGAAATGGTTGGGGCTGAAACAAGTGCTTCTTGAGTGCATGGTATAAATTTAACAAAAAATTGCTAATACAATGGTGCAACGGAAATGATGCTACGGAAATGGTGCAACGGAAATGGTTGGGGCTGAAATAAGTACTTATTGAGTGTATTAACATGGTATTAATTTAACAAAAATTTGCTAATAAAAGGTTAAGGAATAACACTTAGAAAAAGACCACTACCATAATGAAAGTAAAGGTGACTACGTAAATAGATAAAGAAAAGGATAAAGGCAAAGGTAAAAATAAAAATAAAAACAAAAACAAAGACGCGTAAAGATAAAGGTAAAGATAAATTTAAACACTTTGCTTATATATATAAGGGGAGAGGTGAAGGGGAATATGTAGATGGAGAAAATGATAAACATAAAAGTAAAGACAAAGAGGAGGATGAGGATACCGATAAAAGTAAATATGGAGATAAATAGGGGAAGAAAAATTAAAATAAAGGTAATTAAAGAGGAAAGGATATAGAGAGAGACTCAATTTGGGAACTATCTGGGGATTTTAGAGATTTTCGGGATTATCGGGACTTATCGATAAAATAATCGATATTTTTATCGAAATTTTTACCGACATTGTTATCACATTTGCTATTGATATTTTCGGAACTTTGTTATCGATATTTTTGCTGATTTTGTTATCGATATTTATCGATTTTGCTATCAATATTTATCGATTTTGTTATCGATATTTATCAATTTTCTTATCAATTTTTTTTCGATATTTATCGGTCTTGTTTTCGACATTTAAGATTTTGTTATCGATATTTATATATTTTGTAAGCGATATTTATCGATTTTGTTATCGATATTTTTATCGGTTTTGTTATCAATATTTATGGATATTGTTATCGATATTTTTGTCGATTTTGTTATCGATATTTATCGATTTTGTTATCGATTTTGTTATCGATATTTATCGATTTTGTTCTCGATATTTATCGATTTTGTTATCGATTTCGTTATGGAAATTTTTATCGATTTTGTTATCGATATTTTGTTATCGATAGTTTATAGATATATATATCGATTTTGTTATCGATATTTTTATAGTTTTTGTCATCGATATTGTTATCGATATTTCTCGATTTTGATATCGATATTATTCGATTATTTATCGATATTTATCTATTTTGTTATCGATATTTATCGTTTTTGTTATCGACATATATCGATTTTTTCATTAGATAACATAATGTAATTAGAAAAAAGAAAAAATATAACCTTAAGCAAAAGCAGATATATGTATGTATTATGTGTATACATACATATGTATATTGTTTATGAGAAAAAAGATATGTATGTAACGTAAGTTTCACTTCTCCAGTGTGGCCCAGGCGAACTTACTTTTTTTTTTTTATTGGTGACATGTACATTTTAGAATTTCTAGCAATTTGCAATCATTTATCACCTAAATTGCTTTCGTGAAATTGGCTGTAAAAATCATTTTCTTAGCGTTATTTGCTTCGCTGGTTATCGAAGATCGAAAATCGAAAGTGAAATTATGAGCTATGCAACCGTGTAGAAATTTTCATTGAGTATCGAATTTTCTGTCGAACAGAATTTGGCTTTCGATGGTGTAGCGAAGTGTTAGAAAATTGTGAAAAATTTATGATTTGCATTTGTTTTTTTTACTTTATGGCGGCTAGACACTAATTTTAAACAACCTTTATTAATTAATTAAACCCTCTTAAACATTTTCTACTCCTGGTCAGTTTACCAAGCTCTCATTCTCTGACGAATCGTTGAACCAGAACTCCGTTGTACTTATTCTCACCAAGTTTTTATAAACTGGCTTTATTTTTTATTTCATTTTAATTCGCACAAATTTACATACATATGTATAAGCACACTATTTAGTTTGCTCGATTTGCAAACAAAACTTCTCAGCGGTGAAAAATATACTATTGTAAACAACCTAACCAAGCGAAATTCACAATAGCGCTATTCTTCATTGAATGAGCGTCATAATACCAAATGAAAATTTGTTCGATCAGCACTTTCGACCACAGTCGAAAGCAACTCATGATAGGGTCCTCACTTTTACATTTCTATGTGAGACTACATTTTCAACAAAAGCTTACATAAACAAGTAATTTTTAAGCAAAAAAAAAAACCGATTTCGATTCCCTTCTAAGAAATTAAAATTATCGTTAATCTATTCATGATCCAATGATCAGATTTAAACCAAATTAGACCACCTGTCAGGTAACACCTTTCCTTTAAAAAAGAGTTATAGTAATCGGTTAACGTGGTCCAAAGTTATGCGGTAACATACATAGAAAAAAATAATAAAAAAAATATTCCGACGAATTGATAACCTTCTTTTTGTGAAGTCGGTTAAAAACAAATACACCAGCAAGCTTTCAACGTCAAATGATTTCAGGCTAAAATATTCAAAACTCCCAATAAACTTAAAGAAAATAATGCAATCATCAAAACAATTTGAGTCCTCACATTAAAGCTAAAGGAGCATAAAGTTTGCATTGTGTTTTATTGTTTTCGTAGACATTTTAAGAGTAGGGATGCCGCGAAATTTTTTTAGCACAACAAGGGTGCCGAGGTGAAAAAAGTTTGGGAACCCCTGCCTTAAGGTATTCAGGTAACTTTTTCCATAATCATCTTAAAATAAAAACTAGTTGATTTTAGTTCATCATAATTTTAATTAATTAATTAATTTACATATGCTATAAGGTGTTCAGGTAACTTTTTCCATAATCATCTTAAAATATAAACTTATTGATTTCAGTTCTGCGTTATTTTAAATTAACTAAAAACATGTTAATTCACATACATATGCTATAAGTTAAATTAACTAAAAACATGTTAATTCACTTATAGTATAAGCTATTGAGGTGACTTCTTTCATAATCATCTTAAAATAAAAAGTTATTAATTTCAGTTCAGGGTTATTTTAAATTAACTCAAAAGATATTAATGGAAATGTATGCATGTAGGTAATTATTTACATAAATAAAAAAAAATATTAATTAATGATTAATCTACATCTAATTGTATGACGTTTTCCTTATTTGTATTACGTTTTACGTATTGCTGTTTTTTTTTAAACCGATTGCTGGCGTGTTGAAAAAAGGCTATATTTGTTTTTTCAAATTCTTCGTCTGACCCTTAAAACTTTTGGCTGTGTGCAACTAAAATAACAAAAGCAAACAATAAATAAATAAATAAATGTGATTAGAATATTATTGCACAAATATAACCATACACGTTAAAGCTCTAACTGGTAGTTTAGTGACTGTCCCCTTCCAACAGTAGTTGCGAGAAATATCGTCAGTCAAAATTTTTCTCCATGATTCCTTAATAAATCGCACGCTATTTTCCGATATCACAGATTTAAGTTCCGAAACCTATGAAATGACATGAAATTTGAGTTTTCCTTATTTTAACTTTATAAAAATTAATTTTCCGAAGTTTGCACTTTAATTTCAAAGTGTTTAAACTCGGAATCGGTGTTGAATGGGGTTTTTGGTAAAATAGCCTTCCTCGTTGTAGACTTTGTTGAATTGTTGGTTTTTACCTCCTCTAGAACTCGCTTTAATAATTTTTGGGTTGTAGCATGTTCTAAAAATAAATATTATATAATATATACATATTATGTAGTCAGTGTTTTCGTTGATTTGAAAATTTCATATACCATTTAAAAATCTGGACAAGGTCCTTGTGAGCCCTCAGTTCAATCAAGTCTAAAAAATAAATAAATATAATTTATTAAAGGAAAATTTGTTTTAAATTAATGAAATAAATTACCTTTCTTTGTCGCTGGTTCATTTTCATTTGAAGCAGGTATTGTTGCTGTGTTGAAGTATTCATTAAGACTGAGATGGGCAAATTGGCTCCCAGGAGCCTTTTACACTGAGGAGCCGGCTTGGCTCATTTAGGAGCATGTTGAGGGGGGCATCAAGAGCCAGCATGAAGGGGTAAGAAGAGCGTAATAAAACAGATTGTACTCCGACTCTCATTACTAATGCAAACATTAAAAGAAAATGAGAACATATGCATACATGTACATTTGTGGTCGTCAAAAGTTAAACTGTGACTGTGTTGGTGAGAACAAGAAAACTGCTCCGCATGTGCAACCTAGTAAAAAATTACGAGAACTAAAACAAAATTTTTAAATTATCGGGCTTCAATAAAATCATATAAATACATATATTTAACATATATACACATGGGCATCGCTCATTTACTAGAAAAGTGTCATAATCCAAAAAAAATCAAAAATCGTGTTAAGAATGAACGTTACCTCCTTCCTATGATGTGTAAAAATTTCAAAGCTGTAACGATTATCAGTATCTCACTAGAACAAAATATGTATTAATTTTACCATGGGAGTAGATATATATATTTAAAACTTTAAAGCCGTTTTGAGCGATAGGTATGATATGTACATGAATAAAAACTCAAATTAAAAATTTAAAAATTCATTTGGATGCAACCACGTCAAATCATTGCCTGCCACTGAAGCAAGCAAGCAAGGCATGTATGTACATACTTATTTCTCGCAAGGCATTTTTGTATTCAAGTAACAAAGCAGATGAGCTATGCGCGATGTTAAAAGCTCAGTTAGTCAACCACGTAGCGTAAACGTAGGTTGACGTACGTAGCAGCATATAAAATTTACTGTTGATAGAGAGAGAGAGAGAAGCAACGGCAACGTCACCGCCATGCGGTGGTGAGTTTTCGTTAACACGCGAATCCCATAAGCTAGATCGTGTCTGCGTCAACCTACGTCTACGCTACGTCGTTGACTGTTTGCGATTTAATTCGTTGCTGTCTCGCCAACTTTGAGCACAAGTGTGCTTTACACGTATACGAAGGGCGGCAGCAGAGAGAGAGAGAGATCATACTAGAGTAGCCACAATTTTTAAATTCGGTAATAATAGGTCTCCTTTGCGACCCAGTTCAGCTACGTATTTTTCATATAATTTGTAAAAATAAAGATTTACAAATTTATAAATTAAACCCTCTTTTAAAAAGATATTTTGTACTGTTAAACGTAATTTAATTTACCGGTTAATAAATCACCCAAATAATGCAAAATCTATTTTACAAAAAAGTTGAATTCAAAGCTAAATTAATGTTTCAAATATTTATACATATAAACCTGTGTATGAATATTTTACATAAATGTAGATTTCCATTCAAAATATGCTCGTATTTTTTTCATTATGAATAAAATTACATACATATGTATGTTAAAATATTAACTTCCCAATAAACATTGGGCTTGGTTAACAATTCGGAATTGATTGGAAAACTAACATTTTTTTCAAGTCTCACCTTCGATAACGAATGTGGAATAGGTTAGTATTCGATTCGAGAACTAGGCCATTCTCCAGAAAAACGGAACCTTCGTTATCCAATGTTTTTTTCCTTCGATATGAATTCGAAATGTAGCGCATTATCGAATTGAAATTTCCATGGGATTGTCTTACATTTCCCTTGGAAAATGAGCTAGATTTCACTTCCTCTCTTGTTATTATGGTTTTCGTTTTTTTTGAAACAATCTCGAATGTATTTCCAGTACGATATAAACGTTGGAAAACTAAGGTTGGTTATGAGTTCGTTCTCAGTTCGATATTCATATTGGATATTGCAGGTAATTTTCGAACGTTCGCCAAAATGTTTATAGGGTTACTATTATGAAATATTTATGCAAATTTGGGGTTTGTCACAAAAATGAGGAAAACCCTTATCTGTCGCTCGAAAAATCTAAGCTCGGTCGCCGCCAAAAAAATTATCTACATAAGTATAAAAAAAATTTTTCTGAGTTTGGTAATTTTGGAGTTTTGGTAAAAAATTAAAAAATTTTGTGGCAACCCTGAGGATGAAACTGAATTAGGCACACTAACACTTGTTATACCTTTCATGAGCATGAAATGGTATTATAACTTTGGTCCGATGTTTGTAAGTACCAGAATAAAAAGAGATAGACCCATTAAAATGTATACTTATATGATCAGAACGTCGAGCTGAGTCGATTTAGCCATGTCCGTCTGTCCGTCTGTCCGTCCGTCCGTCTGTCCGTCTGTTCGTCTGACCGTCTGTTTGTATGCAATCTAGTCTCTCAGTTTTCGAGATATCCGGATAAAATTTGGTAGGAGGGTGTATTTTTATAATGTATTAATCATTTGTCAGAACCGGAAGAATCGGACCACTATAACATATAGCTCCCATACAACTGGTTGTTCAGATATGAGATTTTTCGTTATAACTTCTCCATTTATGCAGCTCGGAACACGAAATTTTGCAGTACTTGCACCCATTGTCAACAGAATACTTACAGTGAAAATTACAAAGATCGGGTCACCATAACCTATAGCTCCCATACCACTGATTGTTCAGATATAAAATTTTTCGTTATAACTCCTCCATTTATATAGCTGAAATTCCGCACTGTTTTCAATAATTACCAACAGAAAACTTACAGTGAAAATTAAAAAGATGGGGTAACTATAACCTATAGCTCCGATACAACTGATTGTTCAGATATGACATTTTTCGTTATAACTCCTCCATTTATGTAGCTAGGACCATGAAATTTCGCGCTGTTTTCACTCATTGTCAACAGAAGACTTGCAGTGAAAATAACAAAGATCGGGTCACTATAACCTGCAGCCCCCATACAACAGATTGTTCAGATATGAGGTCTTTTATCATAACTCCTCCATTTATGCAGCTAGGAACATGAAATTTCGCACCATTTTCACTCATTATTAACAGAATACTTACAGTGAAAATAACAAGGATCGGGTGACTATAACATATATGTATCTTCCATACATCTGATTGTTCAGATACGGGATTTTACTGTAAAACTCCTTTATTTGAACAGCTAAAACCGATAGATTTCGTAATATATTTTATAAATAATAATAGAAAGTCTACTGAGAAAATCGTCAAAATCTATGCCGTATAAGCTTTATCTCCTATACCACTGATTGTTCAGATACCAGTTTTTGCGATATATCTCCTTTATATAGGAAACTAAATAAATTGTGTTACCGGGTTAAATACCGATCACATAGCAGTGAAAATCACTTAGATTGGTGCTAATATAAGGTATATCTTCCATACCTCTGATTGTTTAGATGCGATTTTTTATATAGGTATGTAACTCCTCTATCGATGTATGCAGATGTATTCAAAAGCAGTAATCTCTCAAAGTAAAATTTGCAGATGTTCATGAAAGGTATGAAGCCTTCGGCATAGCCGAAGACAGCGCTGCTCTTACTTGTTCACTTTTAGCTCGTGCTTGTTTGTGGTAGTGTCCATGACGGCTCATGTATATATGATAATTATTTTCGTCTTTGAGAGATGCTGAATTTGCTGTTGACTGTTAGTATTTCCTAGGGATGTCAGTGGCAAAAATACATCGATGTTTTTCTTTGAGTCCATGCATAGAAATGTACATCGATACTTTTCGATGCATCGACGGGCATACATCGATGCATCGATTTGCATAGAATTTTTCAGATAATGTTTCACAACAAAATATGTTATTAGCAAAATTGTAGAAAATTTGAAATAAATTACTGCAACTGAGCTAATTATGTTTCTAACGGAACTTCTTGCAGCTATTTAAATTTTTTGGCCAAAGTCACTTCTTTGTTTTGAACAATTGAAAAACTGGAATGACGGTTCAATGTACCGTAGATGCCAGTTTTCAAAAAAACATCGATACATCGATGCATCGATACATCGACTATTTATACATAGATTGGAAAATTTTCGATGCATCGAAGCAAAACATCGATATTTTCGATGCATCGATGTTTTTCCGACATCCCTAGTATATCCGCAGCTGCTGTGCGATGAAGATCATGAAAGTGGGGATGTATGATGATTGTAATGTACTATTAAGACCCTCTTCACCCTGAGAACTGCTTTACCTCTTGCATAGCACTTGCTGGCTCTTTGACTGCTTTAAGAGCCAAAAATTTGCCCATCCCTGCATTAAGATAATAAATCCATCTATTCATGAATTAGTGGTTTGGAAAAAAATTTTTATGTTAATAATTTGTAAACATAACTATTTTACGTGAAACTTGTTCGATCGAATGTTGGAAGTCTTCGTCTGATAATTGTAGGTTTTCGGGAAAAAAATATTGAAGTGTGGCGATTTGATTGGCAAAAAAAAAGTCTCTCAAATTTAAAACTTCTTTTGCTACAAAATGAGAAGTCGTACCATTTAAAGACATTGATAAAACAGTAAATATTTTATTCTGAATGCAATAAAAATTATCAGGAGGTTTTTGTTGATAAATTATAAAGATCTGTATTTAATGAGACCACCTGGCCTTTTTTATAGACGACATTTTTTTTTCTTAGTCGTGTGTTGGGAATACCAAAAGTTCTCTTCTACCAATCGGTTATAGATTTGTGCAGCAATCTGATGCTTTTTTTGCACTTTCTGTTTAGTTTACATAAAAAGTTTTCGAACTTAAAAGCGCTTATTGATTCTAGCCCGCCATAGTCCAATGCATCATTGGCTAAGTGTGTGAGGCAATGAAAATTAAAAGTTAAGAAATTTTCTTCATAAAAGTGACAAACTCATTTAACGGTTTATTAGCACAACCATTTAATTCCAAGGACGATTTTTTATTTAATAAAATTCTTATTCCCAGGCTAAGCATTAAAAAATGATTATATTTTTCAGGGTCTAAAATACCACCAAGTACGAATATGCCTGTATATAAAATAAATAATTTAGCTCTATGGCTTTAAATCTCTGTAGCTCACTTAAGCTCCTTGGACGCCTAGCAAATTCTTTTGGTACTTGGTTACTTAAAAAGTGTAATCTTGAATTTAGTAAATTAAGAGTTTTAGCTTTTAATGAAAAACTCGTATTTCTTTGCCTGACCCAAGCGAAAAGTAAAGTTTTTGTAACGCCTAGAAATACAATCACAAATGAATTCCCGACAACTAATAGAGTATGTTTTATTCGTACAAGAAAGACGTCCTGATTCCATTAAGTTTTTAGCTTATCAATGAACTTTCTAATATATATATTTGGACACAACGGCTTGATTTGCCCACAATAAGCACCCACGGCCATTACACCTGGCGTGCCATTTATATTAACGAGTATCGGACAAGTTTTTAAGTTTGAAGTTTTCGCTAAGGGAAGCCCATTTATATTTATATTAAGTTTGATATCGGTGGAAAACAAACTGTTGTTTAACAAAAAATCTATTAACAAATACTTGAGCCCATAATGGATATACTCTCCTGACCTCATTTTCCCAACAGGTGCTGATTTGGGAGTACACTTTAAGGTTCTAGCGTCTTATGGAAGACTCTTTATATGTTCACCCAAAAATTCCAGTAGACAGTTAGTCGCCTCGTTAGAAATATTAAACCTGACCACCCATTACGCTAATTTTTCTTTCAATCCAACTCCATTTACGCATAAATCTTCTTGCGAGCTATCGGATTCTGGTGAACTGTCTTCTGCACTAGATATAATATTGTCTGTCTTAGTGAGGAACTCTTGATTATTGACTAAAATGAGTAAAACAATCAACATTTTTGTCGCTTAAAAATGTATATATTTCAAAACAATTGTTTCGACACGCGCGTGGTGTTATCATCAGTTGCTGGTGTTCAACTGACCATTGTTATGCAAATTACCAATAATATGATATACAAAAAGAAATCAAAGTCAATAACATTAAAACTAATACAATATAACAAGTGTAAAGAGAGAGAGTTAAACATAAACAAAACAAACGAATCAAGGACGAACAGCTAAGTTTACTATAAGGCCAATATCGCGATTTACGGAGACTTTTTTTCATTTTCATTTACAGAGTGCTCGTTCACTATTGCGTGTTCAGCGATGCCACTTCTCGGATCGAGGTTTTTTTATACATATATTTGAGGTTCCCGTTTAGCCTAATGCAGATGAATGCAGCTTTTGCTAAGTGTGCTCATATTCATTCAGTACCAATCAATCGATATAAATATTCTAAACACACAAAACCCACTGAAAAATACGCAAGGTTGAATTTTATTAAACAGATCTCAAAATTTCAACACGAATAGGTTATTGAGCGTTATCATTAATTTGTTTCACTTAAATTTGTACAAGTATTTATAATATATAAAAATATTAATTGGAGAATTATTTTTAGTGACAAGAATGTCATTATGAAAAATGTTCATTATTAATGATTTTAACATCTCTGTTTCGAAAATTGTCAGCTTTCTAAATAAGTATTACCAATGTACCAATGAAGGGTATGTGCAGAAATTAATACATATGTACCTATATATCTACGTTAAAATAGACATATACATTTTATTATTTAGTTATAAAAATTCTTAATACAAGTTTCTTCGTACTTTTTTCTTCGCTATTGGGTCAAACATTTAATAAAGATTCTAAAACCTGAATTGGGGGTTTGTGGTGGTTTCTACCATTTACAATAAGTCGTAAATTATCAACTTTTCCCAAAAAAAAAAAAATTCTCTCTATTTTCATTTGTTTTCTTGTTAACTTAAAAACTACTAATAAAAACATTTAAATATTGTCCGCTGCAACTAATTTCGGAAATTATTTACTTATGAGAATTTGCAATTTCAAGAAATCACTTCCTTCCAAACCCCTCTTTATTTTAGTGTGGTAGAATCGGAAAAAATGTGGTAGATTTGAATAAGATGTGGTAGATTTTCCAATTAATATTTTATTGCGTATACATATCGCACACCGTCGTCAAAAGAGGCACAACTCAAAAATTAGATCGTGTATATATATATATACACGCAATTGATGCAAAAACAAGTATAACATTAGTTTTCTAGTTAGAATATAATAATCACGAAGAAAATGATATTTTCATTAATTTGAGAAAAATCCTACAGATTGATTTATGCAAAGAAATTTACCAAATTATTTTTCCATTGCATAATACTTTAGCAAATATAAATATGCAGATTTTTGAAATACTAAAAAGTTAAGGCACAGATATATTTAAAGTAAAATTTATGATGTACCTTTTTAAAAATGTAATGATTAATTTTTATATTTCGTATCAGAATTGAGTTGAAATTTTAGAGAATTGTAAACAAATGTGCTGTCTAATAATGTGGTAGGTTTTAAGCCTTGTGGTAGATCTACCACATATGTGGTAGAGGTTTGCACACTGTTCTAAATGTATTTTTTGAGCAAATTGATGTTTAAAGTTAGCAATAATAACTATACTATAATATATAAATACTAATTAACTATAATAATAAACATGGCAGTTTTTTAGCAATTTGGTTCCTGTAATTAAGGAAATATTGTAGTTTTTGCATTTTTCGAAATTACCGTTTTATGGTAGGGACAAGGTTATTGTCCGATTTTTGTATTTTTAATACCCTGCTGCCATAGATAAAGAAAAACCCGCGTACCGAAATCGGTTGAGATATCTCAAATTTTGCTAGAGTTATCGTGTACGCAAATAAACGGACAGACAGACGGACATGGACTAATATACTTCTATTTTTATTCTGAGCATTTTTATGTATATATATGTTACCGCCCAAACCCGATCTTAGGACAAACTAGTTTTTCCTTGGCTAAACTAGTTCTACTAGATCTAATATATCCGTCCAATAAGGAAATAAGTGGGACGCAACAATATTGTGGACTGAGTACCTGGAGTTTGACTGATAAGGGTTATTGTTTTGAAGTGTGGCCGAAGGCCGCCTACGCGGAAAGGTGTTCTGCGCAAAAATACTATCGCCCCGGATCTAGTTTAGCCTGGGCAAAACTAGTTTGTCCTAAGATCGCGTTTGGCCGGTAACATATACATAAGTAGTACATACATACGAACATAAATGTATGTATCCATATCGATTAATTGTTCCAAATAATGGAACTCCTCAACCCCTTAAAACAAAAGACAGGAACCCTTCTGAAATTTCGTTTCAAAAGTTTTTAAATTTGAAAACTGAAAAAAATCACAGTATAAAGCAAGGTACATTGAACAGGTAGTATCAGTAGAGCAGCTGATTTGATTTATTTTCAAATTATTTGGTCTCGAAAATGTCAAATATTTTTAATTTTTTCTCACGAAAATTATAAGTTGTTAAAATCCATTTGCTTGTGAAACCTTTTTCCATACAAAACAAGCGATTGAATAGCAGCTTTTGGAACGTTCGCCCAACTCGGCAGCACGACCGCTGATTACTGGGCCTTGCAAAGGATGGATCAATGCTTCGAGAAGCAAACAAATTTACTAGGAAAGAAAGTTGCATCAATTTTTATTTTTTCCAATTTCAATTTTTTATTTTTTATAATTTTTTGTATTTCACATGGCACGCTTTGATTTACAAGAAAAAATTCAGAACAATTTTTGACACTTTCGATACCAGAAGCAACAACAAAATACACGCAAATGTTGTTTTTGCTCTACTGATACCACCTGTTTAATGTGCCTTGGTATAAAGTAAACCAGCCATTGACGATATGCTTATTTGAAAATAAATACATGAAATATTTTGAATGTATAGGATTTTTTTGTCATTAACCCATAGGCGACGACTGGTGCAAAAGTACCCACAAATGTTTGTTGATATATTTGAAACGTAAATTTGAAGACCAAAATTCGTAAAAGAAAATAATAAGAAAACAAAAATATTATTAATTACTACGTGGGAGGTGGGCGTGGTTATTGGCAGATTTCGCCAAAATTTAACACTAATCTAAATTATACCAAAGGCAACCTCGACACCGACTTTCGTTAAAATATCTAAAGTTTGTTCGAGTTAGCGTGTTTACAAACATAGAGGGCTGAACCAATTCATCTCGTCATTCTGAATATTTTGATATATATGTATGCATATGTGTATATATGTACATACATTTTATACGGTTACCAAACGCGCTCGCTTATCTGCATAAACCGTCTTTACTTGCATTAATTCATGCCTAAAAGCTGTGACAGACGGCAAAGCTTATGCATATAATCTGGCACACATATACGCATAATAATTTTGACCTAACAGACGGCAGTTATGCGGATAAACGAGCCGCAAAGTCATGAGTTCGAGTCCCACGGCCACTTGAATTTTCTTTATTTCGATTTCATTCTCTTTTTTATAATTTCTATATTTTTTTTACGTTGCTTTCAGTTGGTTTTTGTTGACTTTTTATTAAAATACAACTCTAAAAATTTAAATTAACTAATAGTAAAATAAAAAATGTGATATCAAATAAAGCAAATGAAAATAAAATAAAGTAAAGTTAAATATATACATCAAATAAAATAAAAAATATATAAAGTAAATAACAAAAACAAAAAAAAAATTTCGCAATCGCTCCAACCGAGGATCGAACCTGGTAGCTACAGGCTTGTAGCCCGTAACTCTTACCACTCGGCTATCGCGGACGCGGGACTCGTGCGCTTTGTTTGCTTATTTGTACAAAAGACAGTAGCTGGCCGTTTTTACCAGTATCAGAGAACTTAGATAGAACAATTTCATAAACAAAAGAAAATTTGTAAATTGTATTTGTCAGCAGCTGCTTTCTAATTCATGTTAAATAAATTATATTATTAAATACCAATGTAACAGTCTTTGCTTTATATATCAATAAATTGAAAAATTTAAAAAGTTGCTACCAAAAAAGTCAATATAATAAAAAAAAACATTGATCAAGTTACTCGAAAAAACTCGAATTGCTCGAGCTCATGCTCGAAAATTTTCGAGTAATGAGCATTGAACAAGTGTGCGAGTACTCGCTGCTCATATACCCGGGCTGTTTGAAAATGTGCGAACAAAATCGAGAGCTCTATTTCAATACAAATGTAATTAAAAAAACCTACACTTTTCTGCTTTGAATAAACAACCTCAAAAACAACGGCTGTTAATTTCTTGAAAGGCATACATATATGATATGTAAAGCAGTGCCCTAGTCTACCTATCGTTGCCATATGGCAACAGGACATTCTAAGGATCCTAAGTCAGAGAACTTAGATAGATAGAGAAGGTGCAAACTGAAAGTGGAAACTATTCGCGGACGAAAAATTAACAGCGTTAGAAAAGTTCACGTCGGAATGTAGAAATTCTGTTGAATTTAATGTTGATAACATAACACAATGTTGAGCAACATGAAATGTGATGTTCTTTGCGAGCAAATAAACGAAAATATGGTAAATCTTCACATAATTTTTATTAATTTGTAATTTTTGTTAAATTTTTTATCTTGTTCTCCTTTTATGAAGATGCAAATACAATTTAAAATAATGATAGTTTGGCATAAACTTTACACACATATGTACATACATACATAGACTGGCAATCAAAAGTGAGTGCATGGTGTTTTTGCTTAATATTTGCAATGATTTTCAATAAAATTTTTTTATTATCTTTTTATAAAAATGTGGTTCATGCTTTAATTAAAACTACATAAGTCAAACTTTCAAACTTTACACAGAACATAGAAAATATCAACGAATTCTCGTCTA